>NW_015113237.1:206939-207685 GCF_001443285.1 Poecilia latipinna | reverse complement strand
AAAAAATATAAAAAAAAATTTTTTAAAAAGGGCCGGGGGCTTTTTTAAAAACAAAAAAAAAAAAAAAAAAAAAAAAAAAAAAAAAAAAACTCAGTGTCCTCTTTAGGATATGATAAATTGAATTTTGGACGTTTTTGGTAGCCAGAGCAAAACAGGAAAAAAACTACCGTATTTTCCGCACTATAAGGCGCACCTAAAAACCTTAAATTTTCTCAAAAGCCGACAGTGTGCCTTATAATCCGGTGCGCCTTATATATGGACCAATATTGAGCCACAACAGGTCTAGCAACTATGGTAAGCAGCCGCCGACTTCATTTTCACCCATAGAAGAAGAAGTGTGCGGTGCATGCTTAAAGTTCGACTGACCTATCTACCTACTGACCGTCTAGAATCAGGTCGTCTGCAGGTCATTTAGCACCACGTTCTCCATGAACATGCTCTGTGTGAACGGAGAAGGGTGACCATCGTCCGGCCACACCCCGGCCCAGAAGGCTCTCCTCACCAACCGGACTCGGACTGTTGTCTCTACTGTAGCGTCTATTCTATCCGCCTTATAGTGCGGAAAATACGGTAAATGGTTTTATGCTTAGTTTTGAATTATTATTATTACTATTATTCCTAACGTGACTCTTTAATCAAAGAGAACATCTCCTAATAAAAATAATTCACTCATACACTTTACTCAGTAGGTCCAATATTTTTTTAGGAACACACACACACACACACACACACACACACACACACAC
>NW_015113237.1:101136-201145 GCF_001443285.1 Poecilia latipinna | reverse complement strand
TATATATATATATATATATATATATATATATATATATATATATATATATATATATATATATATACACAAACACAAGACCTCTTCTTGTGTTTCAAAGAGACTACACAAGTCGACAGATGAAATAGAGGAATTTAGAGGGGGAAAAAAGTCAGAAGATAGATAGTAAAATCTATCTTCGTTTTGATTTGAAATGAACAAAAAAAAGAGAGTCATGTTTTCTGGAAGCAGAAGTGTCACTTCTGGAGAAGAAGAGTGAGTTTCCTCGGCGAAACTTATGTCAGAGTCGGTGCCGATGAAAGACTCGCATGATAAGGAGGTGAGATAGAGACGAAGCTAAAAAGGGAGGTGGATAATGTGGTGACCCACTTTGCGGGGCGCCCTGCTGAGATGCTAACCATTGCAGCAATAAATAACACACAGCGGGCCAGCAGAGCTTAACAGCTGCTTGGTGGCAGTTTATGCCCCCTCATCCCCTGGCCTGCAGCTCGTAGCCATAACCTCATATTTTTATCCATCACAGCCACTTCCTATCTGCTGTCTGACCACAAGCTTGATTCATTAGCATCCGACTGATTGAGTAGAGATTAAAGAAAAACTCAAAAGAGCTGTTTGGGTCTTTGTTAGTGTGAACGCTTAGACAAAGAAAACTAACATATTTGTTTACATTTACCAACAAATATTAATCATTAGCTGTTCAGGCGGAAAGCAAGTCAAGCTAGAAAAACGACAATAAAAGTTTACTTAGTGTGCTTACAGAAACATAGCCATCAGTTATTAACAACATTTTTTTGGAAGAGGCTGGGTTTTGGTGGGTATGCCAAATACATTTTAACTCACACAAAAATGCTTTAAAGAATAAATACATTTCAACATGTTTTGATCAGAGTCATGTCCCCGCTGAACTGACCAACATGACAGATCAACACCTGCCTGCTGTGGCAGATTTTCACTTTTATACTCTGGAACAAACTTCTAGAAAACTGCAAAAATGCTGAAAACACAGAATTCCTTTAAATTACGACTGTTTAGAGCTGCTTTTCATTAATAATGACTGGAACATCATTCAATATGTACGAGGCTGATTATTTTTGATGATTTCGATGATGGAATTTCACAAAATGTGATGTTAATTGCTTGTTTCGTTATTAGTTACTGCATTACTTTTTAATGGAAGTTTGTTACTGAAATGGGCTATAGAAATACTATTTCTATAGCACAAATTTACTTTTAAAAAGTCCACTTATTACAAGACATTTTATTGAATTTGTGCAATAAAATGAAATTTTTGCTAATAATTCTGTTATGTTTTGTTTGGGAGAAAAAAAAAACCCTCATGAATGAAAACTCAATTTCTCAAAGAATCTGTATTCAGTGTAGCATCTCTACTGTCGAATAATTCAACCCAAGTTTGACCAGCCTGTGCTCTTGCCGGCCACTCGATCGGGTACAGCCTTTCAGATGCTTGTTAACAGAAGCAGCGACTCAGCCAAGCAGCAACTTAATGCATTTAGGCTTGTAGACATGGTACAGATTACTTGCTGGAGTTCAAACCAAGCTTCAGAACAGGCAAGAGAAGGAAACTTAAGTGACATGGTTGTTGGTGCCTGACCTGCTGCTCCGAGTATTTCAGAAGCTGCTTATCTATGGGGATTTTTATGCACAACCACCTTCCTGTGTCCAGTGAAAATAGAGAGAACATCCAGGGAGCATGTGCAGACTGGTACAAGATCAAAGAAAATCAACAGAAGCTTAAACCACCACTCACTATGGCCAAGGTACGCAGAATACTGTCTCGAAACGAAAATGTCAAATCTTAAAACAGGTGGACAACAGCAGCAGAAACACCAACTGGGGGCTGTTGCTGTCATCTACAGGACAGTTCCCACAAGCTCACCAAAAATGGACAAGAAGAGTTTGGAAAAATGTTTTCTAGTCCAGTGAGTTTCCATCTGCAAAATTTAGATGGAATAGGCAGGGATCCATCCGGCATCTACGGTGGCCCTGAGGTGCAAAACACTACAACATTAACGAAGCACAATTACAAATTACAAAATCACTACATTAACGAAAACACAACAACTTTAACGAAAACACAACGACATTAACAAAAACACAACGACATTAAGAAAACGGAAAAGGTAGGTCCCAGTGGAGACCTAAGAAATCGCTGATTGGACTACAGCTCGTTAGAAAACGGAAAAGGTAGGTCCCAGTGGAGACCTAAGAAATCGCTGATTGGACTACAGCTCGTTAGAAAACGGAAAAGGTAGGTCCCAGTGGAGACCTAAGAAATCGCTGATTGGACTACAGCTCGTTTTACTTCTGAACCGGAAGTTTTTCTGGAGACCCTTTTCACAGTGATGTCAGACAATGGGCGCCGTAACTCGAAGAGATGTATCTTTACTTCTGGTGTGATTTTGCCTCGGGAAACCTGACTGAAAAATTCACGGATACTCATTAGCTTAAAGATATACTAAAAGGTAAGGTTAATTACAACAGCATTTACGTGTTAGCCGTTATTACTCATTGTCAATCCACCATTCTCTAACTGTGTATATAATAAACAGCCTCCGATCGGAGAATAAACCAGCTAGCAGCAGCTTTAGCCACAGTTGGGAACATATATACACCGCTGTCTGTCAGTGCTGTAACGTTTAGAGGTTCACTTTCTGTATTAACTTTAATAAAACAGTATTGTTGCCTCACAATGTACATCCATCTACAGTCACAGTATGCACATCTACTGCCTAATTTCATGTGACGAAGTTCATCTTAAGCTAGCTTGAGACACGACATGTTCAAAACTGGGGTTGGACATGATGGGTGTTTTCAAAATGTTCCAGTCCGTAAGATTTGGTTCCACTGAGGACCAAAAATGCTACATTTGTTACATTGTTACATTTTCAGCTGCTGCGGTTCGCTTTCACACTGCACTGTTCCCTCGTCCCGCCTGTGGTGGCGCTGCACCAACAGCTGCTGAAGGAAACAACACATAAACCTCAGAAGAAGACGTGAACGCAACCTCTGATCTTAACTTATGCAAAACAATGAGATCGTATCGTGTTAAAAACGTATCTAAGGTTTCTGAAAACTTTTTTCTTGTGCACAGAATATGCTTGTTTAATATCCGTTCATGATAATAGTCTTACCGGTGGACTGCTGCAGTCCAAGTTCACCTCAAAACACACGTTACCAGGCAGAACACACTCTGACTTTGTCCGAAAGCTGCAGATCCCTGCTCACCACCCAGTTTGTCATCAAACACAAAGACAGGCGCAGTGTACTTCAGAGACCTGTTCGAAGCTAACGCTGGAGGGACCCATGTTTGTGCTTCTGTGTTTGTCTTTGTGTGTGTGTGTGTGTGTGTGTGTGTGTGTGTAGGCGGTAGGTGGGGAGGTGAAGCCACTCGTCCTTGTAAGGGGTTTTACCCTGAGTACTGGTAATCAATCAATAAGTGATGTTGTGTGAAGAGGTCACAGTGACATGGGACTTTTTTTCCCTCCTTTTCTGTCTTAATTTCCAAATGAAAGCTGCTTCTTTTTTGTTGTTGTTATTGGCTTTTAAATTTATGCACACTCATAGGTATAATCCTGTATAAGATCATTTTATGCCAAACTCAGCATGGCATTAAAAACCCAGGGAGCTTCACGGAGACCCTCAATGAATGAAGCCAATCATATTATGTTTCTCATGCTATGGAAAAAGGCGTGAAAGCAGTCACTCAGGAACAACTGAAGACATTAGGTTCTTTATTACGGCTGTCTGGAGAACAGAGTGGAAAGGAACAGAGGAATATTACCGCCATGCATCATCCGCATGGTGTGGGCACACTTCACTAATCCTGAGATGAAAACAGTGCAGAGTTCCTGGGTAAAAGGTAACCACACACCTCAAACTGTGAAAGATTCTGTTGGGATTGTGTGCTTGCACTTTTTCAGCAGGTGAGCCACTTCTAAAATCCCCAAGTTAAAATGATCTACCTACTTCTAAAATGCAAAACATGCATTTATTTATGTAAAGAAATTGAGAATTCTTTATGTGTTTCACTCCGTATGATAGTGGTAAGCTTTTGTTGTCTTACTTGGTCCGGCTCTCCGTCTCATTTTTATACCCTCCCTAAAGTTTAAGAGAAAAACCGAGAGCTAAAAACTTAAGGTAACTCGCTACCCAGCTAGTTTTGCTGAATTTAGCACTGTTGTTTGCACAGGCGCAGTGAACCCAAGTGTCAAGTGATGTTGAAAGTTTGGAATATAGTTTAATGACTTAATCCTGCTTTAAACTCCTTAACAACTTCATCCATGACATATCTGGCGTTTTTTTTTTTTTGTTGTTATTTTTGATGCCATTTGTTCACAAATGTTCTCTCAACAAACCCCTGAGCTGTCATAGCAACATACTGAGATACTTATATAAAATTAGACTGCCACGTGTTAATTGGGTAACATGTGGCAACATTTGTTTGCACTTTGGGTTATTATTAAAAAGGGGAAACTCGTTTTTCGTTTTTTTCTGTCAATAAAAACAATCATTATTGCTGGATGATATGGCTACAGAATATGTCAATATAACACTTTCATATCAGATAATACTAATAGTTATTCAACTGTTTTTTTTTTGTTTTGTTTGTTTGTTTGTTTTAAATAACTGAAATTTAGCCAAACTGGTGACGTGACATTTCCCTCTTTTGCTCACAATTTCTTCTCAAGTTGCTCTACTCATTATATTAATTTTCTCCTTTCATTTCACATTGCTTTTTTTTTTTTTAGTTTTCAGCAGTTATCAGGTACGGTGGCGAAACCTGAAACCGCCGCTACGCGAGTCACTCAACAGGTTGTTGCTAGGGAACCAAAGTGAGCTGATTAGCTAGCCGTGAGAGGTTGAGCGGCTCAAGTCTTTCCTACATCGCCCAGGATGTTTTGCGACTCTGGATCAGAGTTCAGTGAAATTATTGAAAATTCCGTAGCATGTATTATCTATTGATACTGATCACATGTCTGTCGCAAAATATATAGTTATTGATTTATTGCCCAGCTCTACAAACCATGAACACTTCTGACTTCACATTTACACTTATGTACTATTTTGTCTATCGGGAAATTCCAATAAAATACACAGAACTCAGCGGTTCTAATGTGACGAAACGCTTCAAGACTCTTGAGGTTGGAAAATAAAAACATGCAACATGATTATCAGACCTGTTGCCAAAAGTCAGATAGATGTTCATCAACCCTTCCTGACAGAAATTGCTTATTTTACTCATCTGACAGGACTTAAAAGTTGACATCTGTCCTTATGTCCAATAAAAAAAAGTAACAAAAACAAATTTTAGACCTGTACAACACAGTAGAACCATATAATACAACTAAAAGTTTAAAATCGCCTCCAGGAAGTCACTGAGTGCCGTTAGCTTTAGTGGATGTTTTCATTACTCCAAACCCTCCATCAATAAAAGGTTATTGCCTTTTTTTTCTTTTCTTTTCTTTTTTTTTTTTTTTTACAAAATGAACGTTAATTTTTACATTCATCTTTTAAATGAAATATTAAGCATACAAAAGGGACGTATTTTAAAGAGCCAGACACTTCTGGGCACATCAAACACATTTTTTCCCCCCTCCAGCAGCTCTTCATCTGGGAGTGCTGCCACACGGGCTGCATATCACATCCTTGAACTGTTGTAAATTTTGATTGTCTGTTCATTAATGTGTCATGAGCTTTTTATGGATGTGCCATATAAACCATTTAGAGGACAGCAGAAACATTGTGCATGATCTCAGTGACTGAGAGGATTTCCTGACAAGAGTCATCACCGCCAGCCATTTGCTCTGTGAGCTAATCACCAGCTTTCTGTGACACGACGAGCGGCGCGCGCAGTCAGCAATTTTGGGGACGTTGTGTTGCCCGGCAAAAGTGCTGATTAATACAACTTGTGCGCTATTTGAAACCGTATTGACAGATCAGAAGGAAAAAGAACAAGAAGCTTGGGAGAGCGGCGGCTCTCGGTTGAGAGAGAGGAGAGGAAAACGGGAGGATGGTGTGATGAAATGTCAAGCATGAAAAAGCTAGGTGGGCGCAGTCCTTTAATTAATTGACTGCGAGTAGAAGTGTGGTCACTGACCCGTGCACGGGATGCATTATCAAAGACCAATCCACTTCACTTAATTGATTAAGTCATGTGGCTGCAGTGAAAACTTAGCTGTGTCATTTTAATAAAAACTCACGCCTTTGTTTCTAAAGTCAGGTTTTGTTGTTTCTGGTCAACTGTTGCTGCTCTGGAGTAAAATCACTTAAATTATTTCATTTGGACTTTAAATTTGATTTATTGTTTCAAACTGGAGCTTTCAGATTTTCTCCACTGCTGAACCAAAAGCAAAACAACATTTAGCTTCAGTTTGAAAACGAGGTTTGGGAATCCTGCCTGTGGATCAGTGAATGGAAACTGGAACTTTGTAGGCCGTCATGATCAGAGCTGCCAGGAAGAAGAATAAAGTGTGGATGGAAGAGCTCACCATGCTGGGTGCTGTGGTGGTGCAGGGCTTAAGCATAACCCACAGATGGACCCTTAGTCCTCCATGCGGCCGTTGTGGGTTTGGTGACCCGGTGACCCTTGTAGCATGTCTTCTCTCTCTCTCATTACCTACTTTCTTGTCTTAGCACTTTCAAATAAAGGCCAGTAAAGACAAGAAAAAACTTTAAAAAAAAGATTGCCATGTTTGCAATGAAGCACAGCGTTGGCTCAGTAATGCCCTGGACTTGCTTTTCTTCTCTGGAATCATGAAGAATCCAGAGGGAAAAACGGATAAAAATGAAATATGAGAAAAATCACTGGAGAAAAAAAAGTCATGTTGACTGTGGGGATCAATAAAACAGGCGTCCTGTGAAATGCATGTAAACAGAAAAAACCTGCTGTAGCGCAGCAGAAAGCAAGTGGGAGAGTGTGAGTGGAGTGCACACAAGCATGATTAACAACGCTAAGACCTTCCTCCCGGCTCTGATTGGTTGTTTCCGACTGAGTGGTGTATGTCTGTAGTTAGCACTGGATGAAGCAGGCATAGGAGCATTTTTTTTTATCCCGTACTGTTTTTTAAAATAAAAATGACATAGTGTAGCTTTAACAAGTCAAAGCGGCTAAAACAAAACTAATTTTGAGACTGCAGCAGTCATTAAAGCTTTCACTGTGTATATAATTTGGACCACTCACCTGTATGTCAGTCGTGCTGAGCTATTTAATTTGTTCTTACTATTTTGTTTATGGCAAACACTTGCTGGTTTGTGTATGTTGCCAATAAACCTAATTTTAGGTGCTGCCATATCTGAACGGAATCAGTAGAACTGCTGTAATCTGAATGTTTTTTCTCTCTCCTCTTTGGACTTGTTAAGCAGAGTGAGCTGAGCTTTACAGCTTGGCTGTGAATCCCACCCATAAAGCATCACCTTGATTTCATCCTCATGACTTTGACAAGCCCTTTCTGTTTTGAAACCGTGGCAACGTTTTTAAAAAAAAAATTCCGTGTAAATGTAAATAATAGTAAAAAAAAAAAAACTTTAAGGTAACATTATGTGCATTTAATCATGTTGGTTTTTCAAAGGGCAGACAAAAAAAATAAAGAATAAACCTTCTCACTCTAGTTGCTCTCTCTCTCTCTCCTCTCTCAGAGGTGTGTATGGACAACATAAATCATCTAACATCATAAATCTCTTTGATAAATGGCCGGAGAAACATAAGTCAGCTTACATCACAATTGATCCGTTCGATAGCCCTGAACTTTGAAAGCTATGTATAGAACCGACCCTGTTGCAGTTCCACTCCGTGGTTATTATTCAGCGGGAAAGAGTCGGCGCGGGCGTCGGCTGTTCATGCACCGTGGGCGAGCTAACCTGACGGGACGGAGCGGCACGCAGGCGACTGCCGGGTGGACAGAAAGCGATGTAAGACGACTTAAAGTCATCACAGGAACCACGGACATGCGCCGTGATAAATGACGCCTCGCCGCGTAGTTTTGTGAAAAATCCTCACGTGATTTATGTTCCGTAGCGCGACTCAAATGGCTCTCGGTTTCTTTCATCACTCTCATAAAAGGGCCGTTCATTGAGGTGTTCTCTTTTTTAAAAAAAAAAAAAAAAAAAAAAAAAAAAAAAAGATCTGTGTGTATGTGGCAAATGCTGACAGTTCATAACTTCTGGGTTGTGAAGCGTGCGGCGGCGCGGTGGAAACCTGAGTGTGTGTGAGGTTTGGTCGCAAACAGCAGGAAACCGTCAGGATGAAGACTCATCCTGCGACGCGAGAGGGTGACCTTTTATCTCAGCCATCAGGCCAATCAGTGGGTTGCTGTTTTAAAATGCCAAAACGCAGCATCAAGATCAGCCTGTCGCTTTTTTTTAAATCAATATTATGCAAATAGTATCAAGTTGTGATTTCTTTCGTCTTTTTTTTTTTAAATCAAAGTGGAATCAGGATGAAAGAAAAATAAAAAGAGCCTGGCCGTTTTGAGGTTTATGACATTTTGTGCTGCAGGTCGTTTCCTGCGCCGGTTTAAACTCACCAGTCGGACTCTTCAGCCGCTTCTGCGACTAACTGTGCTGCAGGAAATTACTTTAAATTTGAAGTTGCAAAAATGGATGTAAAAACATCTACATTATGTTAAAGAAAAAAATCTAAATTTTTTTCGGTAACACTTTATTTGAAGGGGGCTGAATCAGACTGACATGACACTGTCATAAACATGACATAACACCTGTCATGAATATGAATAAGTCTTCATGAATATTTATGACAACAGTCATAAATATTCATGAAGGCTTATTCATGTTCATGACAGGTGTTATGACAGTGTCATGTCAGTCTTATTCAACCCCCTTCAAATAAAGTGTTACCATTTTTTCTTATTATTACATTTACAAAGGAATGAGGATAAAAATATACAAAGGTTTTCTCAAATGTTATTTTGAAAGCTCCACTGAAAAAAGAACTATGTTGTTGTCTTGTTTTAGGCACCTCAAAACATTTTAGTTAGACATTTTAAGATGCAGAATATCGCG
Organism: Poecilia latipinna; assembly: GCF_001443285.1. Taxonomy (NCBI): domain Eukaryota; kingdom Metazoa; phylum Chordata; class Actinopteri; order Cyprinodontiformes; family Poeciliidae; genus Poecilia; species Poecilia latipinna. The sequence continues at coordinate 192,109 of NW_015113237.1, read as the reverse complement.
ACTTTGACTTTTTCAGTTTGTTTTGGTTAAACAAACCAACAATGAGGATTAAAATGACACTTTCTGTTATCATTCACTGCATGTTTGGCTTGAAGTCATGATACACAAATAGTTACATTTACAAAAGTTAACAGTAAAGTACATGGAGGACAACAGTAAATGTTTTCCTAACAAACCTGACCAAAGAAACATCGACCATGACTGATTTGCAGGTAAAATGTTTTGAAAGTTGCAGAAAAAAAAGTTCTTTGTGTATTGATGATTCTTTTCTAATGATAATAATGATAATACTTTGCAACTTTCTGTAGCCATCCTGTTGATTGAAATTACAAAATGCAAAGAAAATTATTCATGTTAGCTTGTCGCTAAAAGTAATTGGCCTGATCAAAATGCTCATCAGTTAGAAAATCTGTTTTTAATCTTGCAATTGCAACATGATTACATGTTGATATTCTGAGAACTAATTTCCAGTTTCAGATGTAAATAGTACATTGCACTGCCAACACTTCTACCCACTACTGAGTTTGTATGAATATTTCAACAAATTTCATCTACTGCAATTATTTTTTTTTATTATTATTATTTTCCAATCAAGTAGAGGTCAGTGTGCTGGAACAACTCATTTATTTGAATATTTGACATTAGTAACTCTGGACCACAGAGTTAATTTGTTCAGACCTTGCAACTAATTATTAAACCTGAATTTATTCGGAGGCAGCCGAACTATTCCGAGTCGTTGTACCACAGTCTGACATACCTTTTTCTTTTTCTTTTTTTTAAATTAATCTCCATGTTTGACAAAAAAAAAGAAACAATTTCTATTTCAGCTACATATCTGACTTCATCACTTCCTCAAACACTAATAATAGTCGTCTTAAACAATTCAGCTAGATGCTCGAATGAACTTTTAAACTCCAAATGAACGTCGGAGAGGAAGTGAAGCGCCGAGGCGCTAATGTTGAAATGCTAAATAGAGGATATGGTGAGCTACTGTGCTTAGTCAAATATTCCAGAGGGGGAACCGGAGTTATTTTGTTGTTAAGACTCTTACAGTCGATGTGAACAAAGAGCTTCGGGGCCGAGGGCTGCAGTTTGGATTCACCTCCTCATACCGTCAACTTTTCTGCCTTTCACCAACTATAAATGACTTCTGCAGGTTTGGTGAAGGTGGAAGTTGGTTTTTCAGAATCCCCTCCTAATCTTTTATGGGCATTTGATTGCAATTTAACAGACCTTCATTTGACAGACCTTAGTTAATGTATCAGTAAAGTAAAGACAGACAACATGCTAGTAAAAGTAAAACCCAGGAGAATATGATTAATACTGTGGAAATTTTCAGAATCTATAAAAAGAAAAAAAGTGAAATTAAAATGAACTATATAACCAGAATATCAGCGAACAAATGAATATCCAAATATAGAAGGTTCCTTCAAAGAAACAGACTGAAAGAGACGTGCATAAACAGAATTTGTATGTTTATTTTGACCAGTGGTTGTGGAAAGCATAGCATAGTTTCTATAGAAACAGATTTTTTATTTTCTCCACTTTAGTCATCTAATGAAAGTACTGTAGTAAACAAAGTGGCTTTCTTGGTATAATGAAAGGACACAATAGTTGTTGCAATGTTGAACTTAACCATTATAAACAACAATAAAATAAGATATTTGTCTTTTTTTTGGTCAGAAATTTGGTCAAAATTCATGTAAGTCATGTAAGATCATACATTTGCTTTTAAATTCACAACCCAATACATTTATAAAATCAATCAAACTCTGAGTATATGAAACATCACATTTAATCAGCGTTGGATTCTACAATAAGACTGGTATTGTGTTTCACTAATCAATAGTCTCTCCAGGATGTTCCAAAGTTTTTTTTTGTTTGTTTTTTTTTTTTAATAATTGCTGCCTAAAATTATTTTTGATCACTTTATGGCACCTTTTTGAAAAGCTTTTGCAATTTTTTTTTAGATTTATTTTTGCCGTAACATGGTCTTACAAAAAAAAGTTTAAATTGCTCCACATAATCTTTCCAAAAAACAAAGTGTTTCTATATGTTTCCTTTAGATGGCAGTTTACTGCCTGCTGCTGCTGTCAAACTCCAGTCCCGCACTGCAGTCTGAAATAACACATTCTGTCTTGTCAAAAAACTAAAATAAAAGAAAAGCAAAGTGTAGTTTTTCTTCGCTTGTCTCTATTTTTCTTAAATCACAGCCAATTCTTATCCTAAAACGGCATCAGAGACGAGCTGCTGCAACACTCATGTAATCTGCATGTGATGTAGTTTCGGTGTGGCAAAAAAAAAAATAATAATTCAACAAAGAGCACCACTTGATAAAACTATATCTTTACCTAAATTGATTTTTACCTCTTTTTTGTGTGTGTGCCACCGTGAACTACTGGGAATACATTTAAATGTCCAGTTAAAAGTCGGCCGAGATAAAGTTCAGGTGCTCTTCCTCTGAATTTAAACATGCAGAGCTCGCCGGTCAGCAGGTTGTGAAAATCTCAAGTGTTAAAGAAAAAAAAGTCTCCTCTGGGAGCCAGACGGGGTTCGGGGCGGAGGGGGAAGCGTTGGTATCTTTAAGTCCCTTATCCTTCTGTAATGGACTTGTAAAAGTGCAGACCAAGACAGTCAGAGGAGGGAAAATGCTGCACATTTTACGGCTCTTCCTAGACCACTTACAGTCCTCCTTCCACCTTGTGTGACCTCCCTAAGATTTTTAGCATGTATTTTTTTCGGCGATGTGCAAAGGTTAATGCAGTGAGAGCTGGTTGAGAATGCATGATACGATGCCATGCATAGTAATGGGATGAGTTCAGGGGACAGAAGGCAACGGCTGAGAGTAAAAATAAAGGAAACATAACTGACAGTCTTTGGTTTCGATATCGTAAACCGCTTCATCACACCAGACAAAAAAAAAAAAACTGTCTGGGGTTTCTCGACTGCTTTAGTGTCATTTTGATGAGCTGAATCCAAAAATCCCATAGGTTTTGCTCGATCAGGTCAACTTTCTGAACTATGGAGCAACATGAGGTCCAAAATGCCTGACTTGTTCTCACATTCGGATCGGTTTCCTGAGAATCTCATCAATGAGTGATGAAATGTTATCAGTGCTTATTATTCAATTTACAGAAATCCAAGTTTGCAACATTTGATTAATACACTCAGAAAACAATTTTTATTTAATCCTAAAACTTTTTTTGGATGAGAAATATGAACGGAAACAAACTGGCAATGACATCAAGTAGGATGATCGGATTTCTCTGAATCAAATTAGAAAAACAAATGGACCAGATTGAGAAAAATGGATGTCATTTTTGGATTACAAAACAGTCCTAATTCTTGTTTTATATATGATTATATATGATTAACTTTAATAAAAAGAATATGTAACAAAGGCTAATTTATTACTGGGCACACGTTGGGGATATTTTTGGGGATTTTCACATAAAAAAAAAAGCTGAGCTGATTACAAAGAAAAAGAAACTATAAAGTCAATTCTCTTACAGACAAATTAAGAAGTTGGCCAAAGAAATCAGAGTTGCTGACCTTTTGTGGAAAACGCTGAAGCAACATCTCGTTGTCTTGTTGTCGCACCACGCCTGCTCCCAGGTGTAAATCTGTGTGGCTCTAAGACTGCTTAGCAGGGAAGTGTAGCGCGTGCGAAACCTGCCCAGTCAGCTCTCTGGGCAAATTAATGTTTAAAAATGGCAGGAAGTCAAGAAGGAGCATCAGGGAAATCTAGCTCATGTGCCTGCAGCTTGAAATGAAATTAAGTATCACTTTGCAAATATGCCGTGTTTATTAGTGACTTTTTATTAAATTTTTTTTATTTGCTTGGATAGTAAATGCTATTTTATACGACAGAACGGTTTTATATATGAAAGCAGGACTTTGAAGGAGAGAATATACTGAGTTTTGTTAAGAGACAGAACTTTTTATCGTGTCTGCTACTTTGTTTTAACTTCAGTCTTAATTTTTCTTTATCTTAATTTATGCATTTCTTCAAAGAATTTAAATTTTATTGGAACTTTGACAAGATATTTGCTTCCCTTGTTTTCTAAGTCGCTGACTTATTGTCAAGATCTGAGTTGTTCTTTAATAATTTAATAATTTTTCAAGTTTGGATCGTTCAGTTTCTGAACTGTAACCACAGTTGCCTGGTTCCCCGTTGCCCATTAATCACCTGCGTCCGCTCGCCAGCGGTATTTAACCTCCTTTTTTCTCTCCTCCATCATTGCAGTTGTCAAACCCATGTGAAAGTTTGTCGCTCTTTTCAGTTGGACCTGTTCTAAAGTCAAGATTACTTTCATATGTTGAAAACTAACAGCACTAAACTGTTATTTTTTAAAATGTATTCTGAATGTTTTCATTGAGAGCAAAGTGAAACTGAAGGAAAATTCCACGTCGCAAACTTGAATAAAACTGATTCTCATGTTCACTCATCTTTTGTTTTTTTCCTCCAGTTGTTGATGTCCGTCTTATTTACATTTACACATACATAATTTTATGGATGTTTTGTGTTCCCTTCTCCTGACTGATGCCTTCTAGCAACATGATTATTTTTTTGCTCTCTTTCCTTTTCAAAGTCTCTGCAAATTTTGTCTTTAGGTAAGCAATGCAAGTGAGCAAATGTCACGAAAATACTACAAGGAACTTTATTCCAGACTCACTGTAATGACTCAGTCTGGATGTGACAACAAAAAGAGCCAATTTACAGTAAACTGATTCACCATCTGGAGCCATGTTGCAGGTTTTACAGTCATTCTGCTCTTCTTCATCCCATCTTTCACTCTGAGGCATTTGGACCCATGGCCGTCTGTCTTTATCACCTTCCCATCATGCTGAAGCAGACCCAGACTCTCTGTAGCGCCGCGCTCGGCTCTCTGCTTGCCTTGGCTTCGCTGACAGTTGATTGGCTCTGCTGCAGAGCTAAACTCTCAAGTTCCCACCCTGCGGGCTCCGATCCACCGCTGCGAATCTCTAGCTAAATGCGGACCTCAATACCGATTCCCGTCTCTGATCTGACGCGCAAACCGGTGTCACTCATTCGGGAAAAGGCTCGCTTCATCCCCCGCTTCGGCAAACTGCTTATCTTCCCACATAACGTATGTGTGTAAATATCCCCCTACACTTTTCCTTAAAAGTTTTTTCAATTGCTCCCTGACCTCTGTTTCTCCTGGCATTTAGCACGGCCATATGCTGATGGAGCAGCCAAAGCGCTCTGCCAGGGAGTTGCTGAATTAATGATGCAAGAAACTCCGGCCTGCGCTACAAGACTGACGCGCCGGACACTGAATGGGCCGATTGTCACACGGAGACCAGGCAAAGCAATCCAACCCCGCTCAGCAAAAAGCGGCCGTCGCATTTCCTATCCGCCGTATGGCTTATCTGGCAGCGCAGGCTTTTTATTTCATTGAATTAATTCCTCCATTTGCCTTTGTTTTGCAGCGTGCTCACATATTCATTATTCACAATGGAGTGCGGGAAGCGGACGCCTCGTCATTGTCATTCAGCTGGAGACCAGGCACGTACATAACAAGCAGAGCTTGTTAGATTAATTTTGTTTTCCTTTTTTTTTCTTTCCCTATCAAATCAGCCCCTCTTCAACCATTTGTAAAAAATATATATATATATATATATAAACACGAAATGACTCTGTGATGTGCCACATTATAGCTTCTGAGCTGACACCGTGTCAACAATAATAATGGCATTACACTAAAGATTAGTTGAGCCGTTTTGTCGCAACGCCGGAGCCCTCATGCAGAGCGAACCAAATATTTTCTAAAAACCTTTTCAATGCTGATTACAGCCTTTCTGTCTGATAATCACACAGACTGACTGACATTGGCCCAAACCTTAGAGCTTGGTTCTGAGAAAATCTGATTTTCACGGTTGGCCATTGGTAACTACGTTCTGTTTTTTTTATTATTATTATTATTATTATTATTATTATTATTATTATTATTATTATGTTATACAGTATTTCCCAAAGTAAATACTGTATAAAAATATTTAATCACAAAAGGAAAAATTTTGATTAAAAATTTTTTATCAAAATTTATCCACAAACGAAGCAGCATTCTAAATTCAAAACTCATTTTTACTGCTGAGTTATTGAATAGACATAGAGCCTCGAGTAAACATAAAAAATATTTATTTTAATCTGTCATTCAGGTTATTTAGTCATCAGATTTGAAGCGCTGTTATACCCATTAAGCTTTCAAGTGTTTCAAGGATCCCTGACTATGGAACTTCTTTAAAAAGTATGTTGATGTTACCGTCGGCGACATCTTGCTGATGCGACATGGTTAGCACTGTGATGCTATTTTAGCTTGAATTGAGATAGGCTAACATCTTCTAGAACAACTGGAACACACCATGTCTTTCCCAGCATCCAATCAGATTGTTTGTTTGTTTTTTTTTTTGAAGTAAAAATGAACCCCCAGTGGGCCGGATGTCGCTTATGCGTCAGATTTATGACTGTACCAGAAACGTGAATTCAAAGGTTCAGGCCAGAACAAAAATGCTATTAGCTGCATTACAAAATTGTGTTAATCCAAGTTAACCTGTTAAAATATCATAGCCCTAGTAAAAAAAATTATATTTTATTGCAGCATAAGCTGACAGAATATTGCTCTGCTCCTTTACCGTCGTCATAACTGTGTGTAGGAGAAACACGAACTCTGGTTCTTATCCAGCCTCTTTTATCAATCCCACTTAACCTTTTAAGCCGCTCTTAGTGTGGATATTGACAGGTTTAGGTGAGTTCAACAATCGATCTTTTTATTAAAAAAATACCATATCATATTATTTGCACCTTTCTCAATAAACTGACTATTGAGAAAGTCAGTTTATTGAGAACTGACTTTCTCAAAAGCTTCTTTTTTTTTTTTTGATAAGATCTCTGAGGTTGGAAGGCCTCTATGCCATCACCTTAATCTTTAGTTTAGCTGAAGATTTAAACTAACCTTCAATATTGCTACCAGTCAGAAGAAAAATGCACATAAAATCAAAATATTACTACAAACCTAACATGAATAATTCTTAGCTTTACTGTATATGCTCAGAAAACAGGAAGTTGTGTGTTAGCATTTCCTCAACATGCTGATTAACGATCAATTTTCTGCCAGCAATTTTGTCAAAATTACCCAAATTGAATTAATCAAAGGTTGCATTTTTCTTATTTATCCTTTTGTTGTAATCTTATGCTAAAATTATAAAGTTATTTTGAGGCTTTTTCAACATTTTTATCAAAGGTAAATGTGAAGGAAACTGTAATCAGTGATCTAAAAAATTTTATTGACCTTCTCGTGAGGGGATCAAACTCAAGTTCAGACAAACATTACGTTTTTTTCCCCACCCAAATTGTAGCAAACACAAACCTATCAAATTTATAGCAGTCAATAACAGTTATCAAAACTGGTTTATATTGTTTTATCAATAAAAAAGTCCAAAATTGAAAGAATTACCTGAAGAAAACAGGTGTGTTCCCATCAATGTGTTATCTTCAGGAAAGGTCGGGTAAAGAACAGTAATAGTAAGAATTAGACGTTTGCTTCAAACTGACACATACATGATGGAGTCTGATCGTCAAACTTCCTGTTTCTGTTTTAAAAAAGCAGCGATGCTCCTCACCTCGCTGATTTTCCTTCCACGCCGACAATCATTATTTTTCCACTTGGAAATAAGTGCAGAATTCAGATAACCTGAAATTTAGAGACCCGTTTTCATCAGGGTGTTTTTTTTTTTTTTTTCCCAACTGCATTACTAGTTGAAGCATGTTTGCCTTCATTCATAAACAACACACCACCACTTAAACTTCACAGTCCGTTTAATGCAAAAAGAAAAAAAAAAGGCCAGCACCTCTTCCCTTCAGCAAAGGCCAAAGCTCAGAAAGATCAAATGTTATTTGCAGAGGTCGTTTCATCCACCTCACTCCCCCCAACACACACACACACACAAACACACGCACGCACGCACACACACACACACACACACACACACACACACACACACACACATTCCAAACTACAGATCTGCCGCTCCTAATTGCAGCCTTACCTACGTACTCAGTCTAAATTTAGTTATGCTCCCGAATATAGTTGAGGTTGCTGAGATTTCCCCACAGAGGGAGGAGTGCTGAGGTGGATACTAATGCATCCTGTAATTGAAATTAACAATCTCATACACACGGACCCTCAGAAACACAACCTAATTGCCTCCCTCATTAAAAAACATGTGTTGCGTCTTTGCAGTCTGCACTGGGTTTCATATTAAACTGGATTATTGCCGCAGCGCTGCCGCCGCCTCGCGCTACGATCCGTCATTCTTTCTTGTCGGGTAATTTTGTGACTGTGCCGTGGAAATGATGTAGGAGTCTTCAGAGCAAAGTGGCCTCACTGTCGAAGGTCTTTGCTCCTCTTAAGTTTTGAATTCCACTCCACGTCCAATCCGCCATCTTTAAAGACCTTGATCGTGACAAAGTACAACCACAGCTCCAGAGGAAAAAAATAAAAAATCAAATTTGATATATTATCCGCAGAGATTTCTTTGAAAGTGCGGGAATGTTTAGAAATTTCCAGACTGCAGTCGGTTATTTAGAAAAATTGTTCAAGTTCAAGTTTATTCAAGTCCCAAAGGGAATTTAAAGTAGCAGCAGGTAAGAAAGAAAACTAAAAATAAGCAAAGCGATATACAATGAAAGTACTAAAAATGATGGACAATACATCAAATATCACTTCATTCATGATAGGGAGAGTACCAGCAGTTTTTACTTTCCAAGAATATTCAAACCCCACTGAACTCTTTCAAATTCAATCATGTTACAAATGCAAACTTTATGGTTTTTATGTGGTATACCAACAGAAGAATGGGATTAAAATTCAATCCAAAGGAAATTTTGAAAAGTGTGTAATTTGTACAACCAGGTGTGCAAGATCACAATTACAGCTGTGAGTGTCTTGGGGCATCTCTATTCTAGACTGAAATCTTGGACCATTTATTTTAGCAAAAATGCTGGAAAATATTTAACAAGTTTTCTGTGAGGATTATCTGACAACTTGCTCCATCTATCTTCTAACTAAGGTTATTATCTTTTGACATACGATCTAGAGTCAGCACACAGCTTCAGTTATTACAGTCAGAAATTTGCAGTCAGGCCCAGGATCTTGATGTAGTGATGAACTCTGACCTGAACCTTCAGAGTCACATAAAGACAGTTACAAAGTTGGCCTTCTGTCACCTGAAGAACATCTCCAGGATTAGAGGACTAAAGTCTCAGCGAGATCTAGAGAAACTCATCAATGTCTTTATCGTTAGTCACATTAATTACTGCAACATTATCTTCACAGGTCTGCCAAAAATATCAATCAGACATCTGCAGCTGATCCAGAACGCTGCTGCTGAGAATAGATTTTAAAATACTGTTCGTTTATAAATCACTGAACAACTTGGCACCACAATTCATTAAACTTGTGCAGCTGCCTTATCAACCCTCCAGACTTCTGTGGCCTTCTGGTTCTAGCCCCAGACATGCATTCAGCTTCTATGCACCACAAATCTGGAACAAAGTTCCAGAAAACTGTAAAACAGCTGAAAAACTGAGCTCCTTTAAATCTCGACTAAAAACCTACTTGTTTAGAGTTATATCTGAAATGAAATCAATTACACATTTCATGATGGCACTTTACTTAATGTAATGTTTTGATTGTTGAGTCTATGTTGCATAACTTTGTGTTTTTGTGTTTGTTATGCAAAACAGCTGAAACACTGAGCTCCTTTAAGACGAGCCTAAATACTCACCTGCTTTCCCCTGGCTTTGATTAGCAGTAAGTGGAACACTGATCAGCATATTTTATCTGTATTGGTTTGATGGGATTTGACAAAATGTAACGTTTATTTAACGTTTCATAACTGGGGACTGTATGATGTTTTTATCGTTTCAAAGCACTTTGAGCTGAAATGTTGTTGAAATTGTGCTATACAAACAAACTGGACTTCTCATCTGAGCAGTTTTCCAGTTGATTCTAAACGCCTGTCCCGCAGCATTACACTGCCACCACCTTGACTTATCATGACGATGTTCTTAAGAAGATGTGCAGGGCTAGTGTTTTTTTTTTTTTTTAATAAACGCTAGAAATCTCTGTTTTGCTCTGACATGTTTGGCGTTTCCCCTTCATGGCAAACTTTGAAGAGGAAGTCTCATTTCTTCCTCCTTGCTTCTCTTTCATAGAGACCAGATTTGTGGAAAGAATCCACAAACTGTTGTTATGTGACCTGATATGTGGATCTCAGGATCTCCTCCAGAGTTGCAAAGTGTTTCTGACCCATGAAAGCCAAGTAAAACAATTTGACGAAATCAACAAAGTTTGGAATCATGTTTTATAACCTAACTGTGCTTTCAATTTTTCCACTTTTTGGTACCTCCAGCCTGCTGAGTCCTTTGTTGTTCCCAATGCTTTTTTTTTTTTTTTTTTTTTTTTTTTAAACCACTAATATTCTCTAAGAAGCGATTCTGAAAAGGAAACCTTTGGAAATAAAGTGAACATAACCTCGTTTCTCCAGAAAACACACCCGACGGTCAAGGATAGTTTCTTCCCTTCACGATGAACCTTAAAGCAGAGTTCGGTCCTCACGCTTTCCCTTCAACGTAAACATTCGCACAAATAACTCTGGCGAAAATAGAAGACAAAAAAAAACATATTAATAATGCATTATATAACCGGAACGTTCGAAGCGCGTTCGAAGACGGAATCTGTGTTTGCGGATTCCGATGTGCTGATAGATTGTCTCGCTTTCAAGTGAGCAATCCTCATTCACATTTTGACAGTTCCATTTGAAACGTCGCTCAATATTTGATGAAGCTACCTGCCTCAGATCTCAGTAAGCAGTCGATGAACAAAGCTACACAATCTGTGCAGGAGTCTCCTCTGGCGTCACACTTTAAATAATTAAACTTATTTTCATGCTTTACAAAAATAAGACTATGCTAAATCATTGATTTTATTTTCGTTTTTTACATATTTCAGGTATTAAAACCATTGTTTGTTTTTTAATAAAAATAATAATGAAGTCGTCTGTTTGGGAAACCTTGTCAGTATGCAATGGAAACGGCCTCAACTTGACTCATCAGCAGCTTTGACTAATAACAGTGGGCCAGCTTTGTTTTTTGTTTTTTTGTTTGTTTTTTTGAGAAATCTATTCTTAAAGTTTTGAGAAAGGAATAAAATTCAACAAAAAGCTAAACCGACAATAAAAATAAAGCAAACAGCCCATTATTTCCCTTGCTTGTTTGCTATATTTGCAGTAGGGTGAAGCTGAAGTGAGAACAGCAACACATAAAGGCTGGATGGCATCTTCTATGTTTGCTGAATGAAGTTCCAAAGGGTTTGGATGTAAAAAGAATAAAAGATGTGTGTGCTGCACAGTAATACTGACATGGATACAGCTCTCATCATTTCTTGTCTTAAGTAATTGATGTAGCTCCAGATGCAGCTCATTTACAAAGTAAATACATCAATTCTTAACTAATAAGGCTTTTTATCTCAGTTTATACATTAAGCACATTTACATTACGCCACAAACGTTTGCATGAGCTTTTGACGGATTTTAACATCTTTAATTGTGACCGTAATTTAATCTGAACAAGTTTAGTATTGATTTTCATATTCATATTTTCAAAAATTACATATTCTGAGATCTCTTTTATATTATTTAAGGTCAGTGTTTATAATTGAACAGTAAAAAAGACATATTTTCTCTGGCTTTCAACACCAGTTTAAGCAAGAATAAATTTGGTTTTTAATAAATATGAGAGTTTGGGGAAATTGCTGATTGAAAATGTACCTCTTGGGTTTTATTGCTGTTACTATTTTATTTTCTTATTTTATCTAGATATCTAGATGCAGTAATTATTAAAGCGCTTTGGTCAGCTGAGGTTGTTGTGAATATGCTATTTAAATAAAAATTTGACTTGACTTAAGAGACTGAGCAAAAATGACCTTTATGGAAAAGTAAAAATGTAAAAATCACAGCTTCAAAAAAAGGACACAGGAAAGTCATCTGAGAAAAAAAAGTGAATGGTTGCTAAAACTTTTAGGAAAGGATGTGAAGGTAGAAGCACAATTTTATACAACTTTTTTGTTTTGTCACATATTTCTAGAAGAAATCATAACAGTCAACCATGGTGGTGACACAGTAAAGACTAGGGATGCACCGATTCATTTCTTTCTATAGTCCGATACCGATCCCATACAGAATTTATAATTGCTACTGAATTATACTAAATTATACATTTATTTGATAACTCTGCATCAGTCCAGCACATTTAAATACACCAGTAGCTTCACAATCTTGATCAAACATGTAAAAACAACAAAACTCTAATTTGTTCAATCAGTGCAGATAGGAGTAAAACAAATAAATAATAAAACAAATTGACAAAAACAAGAAGTTGACTACCTTGGTCAAACAAGTAAACAACAAACTGTCTTTCAAATGGTTCAGAAAGTGTAATTAGGAACACTTTCTATAAATTATTATTTATAGATAATAAATAAAACATAACGTTGCTCAGAGCACAAAGCCTAGAATTAGACTGAGTAGATCTGCCCTTTTGGATCGGTTACGTTGTCACCGATACCCAATCTAGAATATTTTTCAGTACATGATGATACCATTAATAACATGGGGAAAACCGGAAGGAGGAGGAGATCCATCTGTTGAGACGAGATCAGATGGGAACCTACTCAGATCAAGTCAACGCCGTGGTGCTAAAAAAAGATCCTCCATGTCAGGCCTGATGGATAACAGGACGTTTTTCTAAGCAATCCAGTCTCACCTGAGGGCATAATGCTTGGGTCTAGGCCCGTCGCAATAAATCAATAAATCAATTAGTCACATGATAAATTAAAACCAGATCACAAAGTCCAACTTGCATTATTTATTGTTTTTCTCTTTTCTCTCTCTTTCTGCCAAAAACTGGATGACAAAAATCTTCAGTCTGGCGCTTTGGTCTCAACTAAGCCTCTTCTTCTTCTTTGTTTATTTCTTTTGGCTATTTAAAATGTCTTCCAGTTTCCATGTTTTCATTAGAATTTAAAAGTTTATTGATCTTTGAGAATGTGTTCATCATTATGCCATCTATCGCAACAACTTATCGTCCAGTAAGATTTGTGATTGTGACAGGCCTGTTTGGGTCAGATAGTAGAAACCTGGAAACAAACACACATCAAACTTATGTGGATATGAAACCAGTTTAATGTCTCTGTGCCACATAAACAACCAGTTTACATAAATTCAGCCATTTCTGATCCCATTGATCAAACATCCGGTCAGTATTACAGCAGAGGTTTGTTTATGGCAGCAAAATGTGTCTGGTTTCTCTAAAAGCTCTTTACAAATAGGGTTCCTGTATGGACTGGATATTAGTGGAAATCTTTGTACCCAACTCTTGTTTCTTAGATTAATTGAAGTCGTTTCCTGTGTGATCACTCAGCCCTGACCAAACACTTCAAATTCATCTAAAGGCATTAATATTCCTGCAAATAATTAATCTACGCAAAACCTTTGCCATCAGTGTAAAGGCTTTTGAGCTTACATACATTACAATGTTCTTGATTTAGTTTACATATAAATTATATTTGCTATTAGATTTGTTTGCATGTATTTTTGCCATAGTTACGGTTACTGTCCTGATGCTTGTTTGAGGGAATGCAAATTTCTGAGATGTCAAAAAAGAAGAGATTTCTTTCTGTCATACACATCAGAAAAACATAAGGAAGACTTTCGAGTTCTGGAATATTTAACAACACAAGAATGATGTAAAATGAGGAAGTAAAATGTAAGGCTGCATGGATTATCCTGAGTGTTTGAATTTCCGACACTTCTTCCTTTTGGTCACAGAAGACATTTCAAAGGTTCCTTAATTTGATTGCAGAGACGTGATATTTTTGGACCTTTATCAGTGCTTAAACTTCACAAAATGTGTGAGTTTTTTTTTTTTTTTTTTTTTTTTTTACAAATAATGTCTAAAACATTTATTTTCTACCATTGTTTCTACTTGTATTGTTTTGGTTGCCTTGGGATTGCCTGTGATTTTGATCGTATCCATGTGCTTCCACTGTCAAGGTCTCCAACAAAAACTGTCACCAGATCAGCTGAGGATGTTGAAGGTTTTTCAAAATGTTCAGATTTGTGTTTTGCATTATTTTTGAGAAGAGAAGCATCCCTTTAATTCATTTCCTCTGTTACAAATAATTGATTGAAATGCTTCAGTTATTTTCAATCTTGGGTTTCCTCCGAAGGTCTAACAAATCGTTCCCAAGGTTCGGCTACAAATTTGAAGATGCCTGTAAATGTGTGAGATTTTAATTTCCAAGAAATGACTGTCAGTGTGTAATAATGCCCAAAAAGTAATCTAAAGCTATTCTCAGAAATCTTCTTTGAGAAGATCTTGTGTTTTGTTAAATACAGTACATTTGGGTGTCAGATATTTAAAACTTTAAGTAGGAAAAAAGTGGAAAACTGCAAAGTACTTTCCATTCTCAACTTTACTTATATATTCTTTACAGAACTAAACAAGCAGTTCAGTACTCATATGGGCTTTTCAATGCAGTATTCCATAGGAAAATTCATTCATTTAAAAATGTTACTTCCGGTTAACATGTCTGTCACAGAAAAAAGTCAAAAACACAAAAGTAGAATCCAAATCATTTAGGTGTCAGTGTGCACATTGTCCAGGTGCAAGTTAATTATTATAAGGGTTAAATTAAACTTCAAACTTGAAAATAAACCTTTTCCTAATGGAGCTTCCTCAGTCCGTGTTGCTGCATCGGTCCAAACCGATCCATCTCCCGCTCCAGCCTCCTCTCACTCGCCAACGTTTTAAAGACACCAACACTTCGGTACATGTGTGATCCTGAAAGACTTGAGAGTATATAAAAATGCACGACTGAAGTATATCTTTAAAAGCCTGTCAGCAAAGATAGTAATTCTTAAGAGAGTTTATCCTGGGAGCCGACCTGTCGCTCAGAAAAGAGCATCTACAGTAGAGGTTGTCATGGCGTCCTCTTCGTCAACAGTTGGCTCAGCAGAGTGGGAAGCCGCCAGGCCTCTGCACCGTCTCACCTGATGCAGCAGGGAACAGACCCTTTCTGTTCGCTATTTGTCTCAAAGTCTGTTTACCTTGTAGCTGTCTTCACTCCTCAGGTACATGGCGCTACGGCGCTTTACCCTCCTTTCTCTCTTTCAGGCCTTCTCAGTACATCTGTTACTCCCTGTGCATCCTGCCATTGAGATTCCACTCACTCTGTCTAATTAGAGTGAGGCAGAAAGGAAAAACAAAAGCCCCCTCTCTTCTGTCTTACTTCCTCATGTCCTCTGCCTCCTCCCAGTGCTTCGGCGCCCTCCACCCTTTCCAATCCTCCATCAGCTGGAAAAAAGAAGAATAATGCTAATTGTTTTGCTAATAGGCACTTGATTCCTTGGAGTATTTAAAAGACTAAAGACTATGCTGCTGTAAGATAAGCATTTCTTTTACTACAAATATGGCAGCTCTAGTATCATCCTCCCCTCCATATGTATTCTTATTTACAATTGTGGTTAAATGATCTACTATTATTATTAGTGTTTTATTTCTTATGAAAACCTTGCATGGTTTTGAATTCTTCAAAATAAGTTATGCATAACGTATTGATTCTTTTCATCAGTGCAAGGTTAAAAGTAACGAAAAGGAAAAACATTCATGTGATGTGGATTTTATTCAAAAGACCAACACAGCGTTGCACAAAAATCTAAATTTTTGTTTACAAAAATTAAAGTTTTAAGCATTTGAATTTACCACTCTTTACTCAAAAGGTGTTTTTACTGGATTTGGGACCGAAAATATGACATTTGTTTCATTTTCAGCTGGTGCGGTTCACTCTCACACCGCACTGAGTCAAACGAACCAAACCATTTGAAAAACCTGTTCCCCTCCTCACCTGCAGTGGCGCTGCATCAAGAATCACTAAAGGAAACAACACAAAGACCCCTGAAGAAGAGACTGAGTGCAACTTCCTTCTTTAAAAACTGTAAGCAAAGATGGATTAGCATGGAGTAGGATTTCTCTTTTGTCTTTGCTAAAATACCACAAGCTATTTCTAACGCTAGCGCTAGACATGCTTACTTGTTTTGGTTGTATTTACCCAGAATTCCATGCGCTAAAGTCTGCTTCCTGCTTTTGGAGCAGTCTCCGGTCTGCTTGACATTCATGTATACATTCGAACCACGCCAGAGTTCACTTGAACCGAACCGAGACTGAGGTGGATTAGAGTTCGCTTTTTTGGTCTGCATCAGCGTTCGATTACACATTCACACCTCCCCAAATGAAAGAGTTTGGTTAAAGCAAACCAAACTGGGTTGGGGTGAATCCACCCTGAGTCACATAAATAAAACCCAAAGCAACCAACTTACTTCAGAAGTCAGCACCAGAAAAGAGCTGAATAATAAGAAATGTATTCTTTAAAATATCAGATGAAGTCCAGTTAGCAGTTTGCTACAAGTCATGAATGAGGTGCATCGTTCACATCATCACCATCTTGCTTGGAGAGACGCACACCAAACATTTTTCTACAGTTTTTATTGGTGTTGGTCCGTCACTTAAATTACTCTGAACGTATATTGAAGTTTATGTCTATAACATGCAGCTGTCACAAGTCACTGTCTTATCCATGCATCTTTTTGTCCTCTTGCACATTTCCTCCTGCGCTATGGAAGGTGATTAATATTTCAGTGAAGTGTCCTTTCAGATCCAGGCCTGTTTATTCCTCCCCATGCCTGATTCAAGAATGTGTGAGAGGGAGGTGCATCACACGCACGGATGTGGACATATGTCCAGACACGGACACCATCATGCAACCCGCAGCAATTTCAAACACCCCCAAACTACCACAGCTGGGGTAATGGCGACACCACTGTACCCGGCGCTCCAAATCACCAGCTTCCCCTTCACTTGGTCCAGCTGCCACCGGCGAAGAGAATTTGTTTACGACATTTAGGCCATGCAACACGTTCTGGCACCGACAACAAACATGCAAAATAAAGGAATGAAAAAAATATCCTTCTCCATGGGGAGGCAATGCATTCCTCCATATGCGAGCCTGTTTTTTTTTTTTTTTTTCTTGGTTATTTCACAACGTTGTGGCTGAGTCTCGGCTCGACTGATTTTATCTCAAAGCCTGCCACCTGTTCCCAGACAACCAACCCGATCAGTCGCTGTTAATAGGAAAATCCAATCAGTAGAACATTTTGTCTTTAGTTTTACTATCTGTACTATAAGTAGAGCCCAAATGAAGACTGTAAATAGGATTTTGTTATCACCAGAGTGGTATGACTTACGAAAAGGGTTTTTATTTTGCATCTATCCTCATGACTTTCAAGTATAATTAAAAAGTAGTGAAGATGGCTGGATTTTGGTTGCTTTGCTGTTAGTGATGCTTTTCATGCTTGCCTTGTTTAGGTTGTTCCGGGGGCTTCTGCCTAATGATCTGCATCAGATTAGGAAGATAAATCATTAAAACCAATGGTCTGTTGCCATCCTCAAATTGACCTTCTTAGCAACGCAATGGAGTGGAAACTTAGTTTTCAAACACTTTCTGTGTTAAAATATTTAATTTAAGCCTCTTACCTTCACTCACGAGAATGTGACATCTCTGGCTCTATCCCCCCCGGTTTCCTCCTTCCCTTCTCCAGCAGTGACATTAATTGATATCATTGCACTTCATTAGTGCAATTTTGCCAAAACATTATCGTCATTTCTCCCACAGTGATTAATTAGTGGTAATTTCCACGTTAGTGGCATCCAGTTTGATTTCAAGATCGACCGGATTTTTTTTCCCTCACTAACCTAAAAGTTAGCAGAAAGCTGAGTCAATGGTCCGGCATCTGCTTGATCCATCAACTGACCAACACACTTTTACTTTTGTGATCTTGATAAGACTCTGTCTTTTTACTTTGGCAATATGGATGTGTGGGATAAACGTGCCTTTCTGGTATAACAATAGTTAAGGCTTTCAATGATGTTTTTTGTTTTATTTGAATCCTTAAGATAGACAAGGCCACCACTGTGGGATGCAGCAGCTTTTCAAATTTCCCAATTCTCTTACTAATGAAAGGGTTATAATTTAGAGGATAAATTGTGGAACAAAAGGAAATTTAAAGCCAAAACAAAAGCTACTACTACTAATAAAAAGATTACTTGGTCTGTTTTTGTGGTATTTTTGAAATTCCGATATAGTTCCTTTTAAGCTCTTTGCTTTCATGGGGGCTTTGTGCTTGGAAATAAAGAGAGGTTTTATTAATATTATTATTATTACTATTATAATTTTTGCAATACATTTGAACAGTGCACTAGGTAGAGCCCATAATCTTTTACTTTTATTCTAATTTTTTTTTTTTTTACCAGTTTTAATGAGACACATTTGCTTTGACTGTAATTCCTGTTTTGATATTTTTTAGTCACAAATTAAAAATTAAATATTAAATATTATTGCAAATTACTAGTCTGACCTTGTTCTTTGGGAATTAGTATCTTCAGTAAAATGTAATGTCGTTAGTCAAACAGTATTCTCTAATTGAGAGGAAGTGTGAAGGATCCAAGGCCAAGTCAGTGTTTTTTGGGGGTGGTGATGCAGAAAATATAAAATATTAAAATGCTGCTATGTTTCTTATATGACATTTTGCTGTGACTGTGGTGATTTATTGCATGGATCTGAGAATGTATGGCAAGCCATTTCAACATAAATTCAGTCTTACTGTCCTTAAATCCCAGATACCTGAAATTGATTTATGACTAGGCGTATTAATAAATTAAGATATCTCTAAATATATTTCAACTGGATCAAATTTCTATTTGAGATATATCTAAGTATGTTTTGACTAGACCAAATTCCTATTTGAGACATCTCTAATTACATTCTGACTAGTAGAAATGGCGTCAGATTTACCATTGACTTGTATGGAGACTTCAATTCAAGATATCTACAATTAATTACTGACCATCTGAAACACACATTTCAGATATCTACAATTATATCATGATTAGTCATAAAGTAAATTCAAGATATTTCCTTTTTAGTTTTGACTAGTTATGATTCTAATTCAAGACATCTTAAGTGTAATTTTTTAGATAGTTTTAGATAGTTTTTAGATACATAGTTTTGACTAGTGAAAATTAAATTATACATATCTCTAAAGCAAATAGTGACGAGCCAAAACTAAATTAGATATTGTGAATTTGACTAGTCAAAATTCAATTGAAGATGTCTCCAAATGAATTAGAGATATCTTTAATTAGACCGTTTTTCTATTTGAGATATATTTGCGTCAAAATCATATAATTGATATGCTGAATTAGTATTCTGTGTAGCCTAAACATCACAGACTTACATAGCATTGCAAAAGCTCAAGAAAAAAAAAGAAAAAAAAAATAGGAAAAAAAAACCTAAAAATTATTTTTGAAAATGTGCCGTTTTCAGCTTGAGAATGAGTTGACAGCAGCGCTGTTAGCTTTTCAAAGCTGTTCTCAGGTTCATTGTGTTTGTCGGAAGTCAATAAACCAGAAAATTCTTTGCAGATTTCTGAAGCAGTCTTCAAGTGAGTTGTTGCTGGGTGGTGTTGACTAGCTAATGATAACGACTGCCAGCTTTCAAACACGTATGAAAACTGATACTAGTGTTGCCGGTCGACGACTGGTGTGACCAGCAACGAACAGTCACATTAGCTTTGGATAAACCTTTATCACATTTTAAACATTTGGTAGAAAAACAGTTTGGTGGAGAAGAGGATAGCATGAAGCAACACTGAGATGCTGTGACTAGCTAACTGTTAGATGCTACTTAGGCTAGTGTTAGCATTAGCTTTGAAGACTCCTGTAGGCCTATATGTGACAAACTGAACAATTTGGCAATTTTTAATTAAGCTGGATTATATTTAATTGTTCCTAGTTTAAAATATCAAATACTTTGTGATTTCAGCCTCTTAAACACGGCAAGAGAGGAAACAGCGTAAGTTACCAGGCATTAACAATACCAAATATAGAATTATTAAATATTAACTTGATAAATTTTTCAAATAAAAATTTTTTCAAACTTTTTATTTGAAAAATGTTCAGCTCTCCCAAAAATATAGCTAAAATCCCGTGTTGTTCTCTCGTCCAAAACCATGAATCATGACAAATGGCGTGAGCTGGATGCTTTGCTGCTCACATGTCAGCCTGCAGCAGTGACTTGACTGTCTATTTCTGTTCCTGAGGACATGTGAATACATGGGTGTGTTAAACACTGATGAATTTCTCTCGTTAATGGTGGGTGTCTTATGTGAGTCTTAAACTACAACCATTGGAGTTAATGAGAGCTGGGATTAGATTTAAAGTATGTGAGCAAATTCGTCTGATTTAGTAATCGTGGTAGTGTGGTGGTTAGCCATTTCAATACCACAAAAAGACCCCAAAACGCTTAAATCTATTTCTGAATCTCAGTTAAAGGTGTTTTGTGTGGACTCCGCACTATGTCTAATGCATTTAACTCCAAAATTATTTTAATTGTTTGTTAACTTTCCTATTTTCTAAATTTTAGTAATAAACCTGTACCAGTTTTGTCTCTCTTCCTTCTGCTGGTTGAAATGGTGGGATTTGTTTAATTAGAATAATTTAGGGGTTGCACACCCACAAACAAAGACGTGAGGCGAATTAGTGGAAGTCAAGTACGTCTGACAGCTGGTGATGATTAAATAACCAGTGAAATACAGGAGTTGTTCCCGTGCAATAAATAAAAAGGTTAATTGCAGCCATTCCAAAACAAAGGCTTAGCAACTCTAGGATGCTATCCTCCTTTAGCTCAGCAAAAACTGATTATGCAGAAAATTGTATCATGAAGCGTTCTAGCTTCATTCACGCTGAAGCTCCAGAGAGCTTACAGGAAACAGACAGGTATGCTACGTTTAGTTTTAACTTTCTAAAAGACGGAAAAACAACCATTGATAATATGTGTGTGTGTGCGTGTGTGTGCGTGTGTGAGCACCACCCTACAAGGAAGATCTCAGATCGTTTATTTCTGTCTGTCTGCAATGTTCTGACTGTTCTTCAAGGACACTCGACTCCATCAAAAAAAGAAAAGAGAAACAAGCAGCGGAATGCCTACTGCTGCTAAGTACTGAGGTGGAGTGTGTGTCTCCGGCTGGTGGAGAAAATGTTCGTGTGTGTGTATGCGTGTGTGTGTGTGTGAGGTGAAAAGTGAAGAATGAGAACAGATACTCATTAGTTTTTCCTGACAGTTACACTGGACAGTTAAACTTATGACATATCTCTGACAGGAAATAACATTTCTTTCTGTGTGCGGGGGGACGGCCGGCTTTGAAGAGGAAAAGACAGCGCTCAGTCACCGCGCATCCACTGACAGCTGACAGCCTGAGAAAGCCTCTGTGTTTGTGTGAATCCGTGTGTCGGGCTCAGATGAGTAAAAATGGATCAAAGTGCCGTGCGGATTCAGCGCCAGCGAGAGACACACTTTTACCAGCATGCTTCTCCAATCTCCCGATTCCCCCGTTGTTACCGAGGCGCCCGACACGCGAGCAGAGCAGCGACTGTGGCCAAAACACTGGAAGCGGCTGAGCGGCGTTGAGTCTGCGTGTGTGTGTGTGTGTGTCTGCATGTATTTTATTTTATTTATTTATTTTTTTTTTTCTGTTGTGCTGTGCTGAAAGACAAACAGGTTGAGCTCCTCTGGTGGCCGCCCACCAGACCGGAGCAGACTGACCGCGCTCCAGCCAGCTGCTGCAGCTTGTCTGTGCTTGTTTGGATCATCTCGGGATCTGGCCGCGCTACACCCGGCAATAACCCAGCTCCACCGCCGCCGCCGCCGTTCGTTCATTCACATGCAAATGTCCTGAAAGATTGATGAGAATCCTGAATGCGCAGTAGCCTTGAAGGCACCGAGGACAGCTAATGGAACGCCCTGACATATGCTGACTAGAGCTGTTTGGATACGAACAAATTCTGATTTGATTTTTATCCGATTTTGATCCCCCCCTCCCCCCGGCCCCCCCTTCTCTCTGTCGAATAAAACCCTGTCAGCACAGGATTCCTAACTTTTGTTCTTTCCTCAATCGACGGTTTCCCCTGGTGTCCTCTTCAGAGATTCAAACAGACTTGAACTTTGAATAACCCTAATTCATCCACAGGGGCTGGGTGAGATGTCAGTCAGCTTGAATATATGCATTTAATCAAATCTGTTATCGAGCTTTTAGCCTAATTGGGGAGAGTCCGCAAAAGCAAGTTGATTGATCTTTTTTTCTTCTCCCTGTATTGGGTTATATATTCCTAACACGTAATACAAGAGGTGGAGTTCAAAGAAAACATCTTGTACGTCATAAACACATACATAAAATGTTGAATCTTGTTCATGCAAATAATCAAGCCTTCATTCGGAAGACATAACTAATAGCGGTATGCAATACGATGCTGTATATTTTGGTACCAATTCGATACCAAGTAACGATACCAATACTGTAGGGCTGGACAAATCAATAACAATATATATCGTAATAGACACGTAATCAATTTAAATTTATGTATTGTCTGATAGAATTTTCAATAATTTCACTGAACTCCGATCCACAACTGCCTGGGGGGATGTAGGCAGAAGAAAGTCAGCTGGGAAAATTAAGTGGCATCTACTAATTCACTCACTCTTTGGTTGCCTAGCAACAACCAAAGACTCCTAACTGCATAAAAATAAAAATAAAAACAATGCTGTAGAGTCAAACTGTGGACACAACACGTGTGTTTTGAGGTAGATCTGAGTTGGAATTTGGAGAAGGAATCTGAAACTGGTACCATGCTAGCATCGAACCGATACTGAAACCGACTAGATCATTATCAATATTTTTGGATCAATCCACCCAGCTCTAGTTGCCATGGCTGAGAGAGTGTTTAGCAACAGAAAATACAGGCAGATGTAAATAAATTAGGTAATGAGGGTCAACATATTTTTTTTATATAGCACTTTTAAAAACAGGTCGAAATTGCACCAATAGGGATGTATGAGGCCATGAATATAAAATAAGAATGGAATAAAATAAAGGGAAGAAAAGAAAAGAAAAGAAAAGAAAAGTAAGACGTTGCAACAGAAAAGTTACAATGTCAGACCTCAATTGAAAACCAACAAATAAAAAAAGTTTTAAGAAGCGATTTAAAATGACCTAAACTGCGGGCAGATCTAATCTGGAAGGGTAACAACGGAGAAAGCACGACCTCTCTTTGACCTGAAGTCAAGTTTGAGGGACATTTAATAGAAACTGATTATTTGATCTCAAACTTCTGGACACAGAGTGTAGTTTCAAAAGATCCAGAAGATAAGAAGGAGAAAACCAATTTAAAACTTTAGGAGCTGTAAAATGTACCTTAAAATCTATTCGATACCAAACAGGCAACCAGGGTAAATTCATGTAAGTAATTCAAGGTGAACAATGCACATGCAATTAATATTGAATGTTTTATTTTTACTCGATTGAAAACAAACAAAAAAAGAAAAAAAATTACTATATTCTCATAGTCATCGTTCCACATTTCTTGGAGGAAAGGTCACAGGACCGAACTGCTGGAGAGCCCGGCTGCTCACTCTGAGCTGCAGCCATGTTCGCCAAGGTGGAAGGAGAAAGTGTGGTAGTAAAAGAGATAAACGCAAACTTGAGAGTCTTGTGAAGCAAAACCCATTCAGGAGTTTTGGGTCACAAAGCGTCGACTGTGACTGAAGTCAAGAGTTTAAAACCCGGACGTATCCGGGGACACGCTTGAAACGTTCCACTCCGTGTTACGACTCTGTGCAATATATTAGCTTCACTTTCTGAAATGAGTGGGAAAAAAAAGTATTTTCATCATATAAGAAACCTTATATCACTATACAACACATATAACATATGAAAATATGAAACCTAAGGGGAATATAGACGTTTTATTTCAAACCTCAGCCGGAACCGGATTGTGCAGGTTAATTATTTTAGCAGAACTGATTGAGTAGAGAGCCAACCGATCATGCAGAGCAGAGTGCGGGTTTGTATGCAAAGCTCACATCAATGGAATTTAATTTGTTTCTCCAAACACCCACCCGCCTCTAAAATGGATCCAAAAAGGCTAAAGGAAGTGTTACAGAGGAAAAACAAAAAAAAAATCACAGGACTGCCAGATACGGCTGATGATTTTGATGAATTTCCCTATCAAAGGTTTGCCGCGGCACATGGCAGGCCTCTTGCTCGCGTCTGACCTTCTCCCGTCAAACGCCTTTGTTCGTAGCAGCAAGCTAAGTAGCTAACACCTTAGCAACCGCAGAGGTGAAAGAAAAGCTTTCATAAACTGGTGGCTTTCAAAAACTCTGCCTACAACGCACAGAAAAGACAAAGAAAAACTTTAATGGACCGCACTGGCTAACTGCAGATTGCAGAGTATTCCTTCTTAGCTTGTCGAGGAACGTCCCGTTGCGCTAAATTCAATACGACTTCGCCATGTTCCGTGTCTCCTTCGCTCCCCAGACGGCGCTAATTGATTTATCAGAACTACATTCACGTTCGAGCTGGCATCGTCAGAAGCAAAATCATTAAAAAAAAAAAAACCTCCATTAGAGAAGCCTGTGATTACCTCAGAGCTTCTATCCATCTTGTTTGTTAAACATCTGTGCGAGTATCTTTTAATTTACGCTGTAATCTTCTTTCTTCAAAGCAAATTATACCCAGAGGACTGTCAGTTGGAAGGAGGATCGTTTTCCCTGCTGAATTCAAGAAATTACCCTGCAAAATGTTTCAGCGAAAAGCCATTTAGGAACACGTCGTTGAAATCTTTGTCTCATTTCCAGTCAGACTGATTTCTAACGTTTCAGGTGCGTTTGTTGCTCTTTCAGATGAAACCATGCCTTAAAAAATTATCCATACCCCTCAAACGTTTTGCATTAGAACTACAAATCTGTTAAGATGTTATATGAACACTATATAATCCAGAATATTTAAGTTGAATAAAAATTCTATCACTCCATAAATGATAGAGTTTATAATTTATGATAAACTCTATCATAAATAGAGTTTATCATAAACTCTATTTATGATAAATAGAGTGACTGTAATCACAATAGATTACAGTCAGTGATAACAAATGTCAGTTTAAAGTTACAAACATGAACGCTTAAAGAGTCTCGGTGAAAACGTGTTTATACATTTTTAAATGTACAAACAAGTCCCAAAGCCCCAAAAAAAGTTGGGACTTTTTTTTAAGTCCCAACTTAAAAAAAAGTTGGGACTGTTGCCTCACTAAAAGAATGACAGACAATTTCCCAACTTTGGGAAGTCATTAATTGTTTTCTAGTTTGTTGGCAAATTTTTGTTCTTGACTTGTGATCCGGCGGACGATCAGAATCATGTCAGAGCCATAAATGGCCCCCGTGCCACACTTTAGATACTCCTGGATTACATGTTAGTCAATGGGTCCCTGAGGACACCAGCATCCTCCTAACAGTTGAGGGGTAAATAAAACCCAGAGCGACAAACCGCCTACAAAAATTTAGTAATCAGGAATCAGAGTCCACATTGAAAATTGAGTTTTGCACCAGAATGATGACACCAAGACGTGGCCATCAACTCACACTGAAAGATCAGGAAACAGTCTTTTTAATCAGAGAAGAAGAAGAAGCCAAGAGGCTCGTTGTGTCTCTGGAGGAGCTGCAGAGACCCTCAACTCAGGTGGGAGAATTTGTCAAGAGGATTATCAGTAGTCGTACCCAAATTTGGCCATTTTATGTGACCAAATGAAAGACGTTGTTTAAAGAAAGTTTCTGAAAACATGAAAGAAGGAGCTAATTCACCTGAACTGACACCGTACATCAACTTCAACATACCATTCCCACAGTCAAACATAATGGAGGCAGGATGATGCGGGGTGGGGAGGCTTTTCTTCAGCAAAGACTGCGAAGCTGATCAGACTTGATCTGAACATGGAACTAAATAAATGTAGACCAATCCTGGATTAAGCCTGTTAGTTTAAAACACTCGTCTGCGGTGGAGGTCCCCCGTTTCCTGCTGGACAAGCTTCCTGAGACAAGCAAAGTAAAACGGAGCTACAACGGAATAGCTTAGAGCATATTCACGCGTCAGACCAGCCTAGTTAAACATCAGACCTAAGCAAAACTGAGAATTTGTGGCAAGACTTCAGAGCTACTCTGTACAGTGTGTTAATCTTGATTCTGTTTTTATACATTTCATATTTTCATCTTTGTGTGAATCTGCATGACTCAATTGCCTGTCACTTCTCTGCTGTTGCACCTGGATTTCCCCCCCTGAGGGAAAATAAAGGTTATTTCTATTCTACTCTGGTCTTCACCGGCACTTACCTTCCAGTCTGATTTTGCAGGAACATTCTGGCAAAAAAATGGATTAGACAGAAATGTCACTACATATAAAAAAGGGGAAAACTGAATAAGACTTGGAAGTCCAGTTGTTGTACAGTGTTCACTCAGTATGGATGAATAGAAATGCACACCATGGTTTTGGTTTTGTTTGTAAATTATTTACAATTAGGCACTACTTTGTGTTGGTCAAGTTGGTGGTTGTAATGTGACACAATGGGGAAAAAATAACTGTCTTTTTTCAATCAAGTTATGTCACCTTCAGTTACAAAAATGCTGTACATATTAAACATAACATCAAAGTAATTGGAATTTTCAATTTGACGCTTTGAAATTGGGCCTCTGTCTCTTTAAGAAGCTTCTCCTCTTTCTGACACGCCAACAACAATTTTCGTCCATCGTGGCGTTCTCAGGAGCGTTGGAGTGAGAAGTAGTTTGTGTGACAATCTGAGGAGACTCTCAGCTCCACCAGGTGCTAAATGCTGCTGCCACTAGTCTGGAGGAGCTGAGTGAGGATGACACTGGTAGATATTAGCAAAGTAGTGCCACAGCAAAGGGAAAAACAAAACAGAAAAACAATTGAAGAACAACTCAAACCACTAGCATTCTCCTTTTGTCTTGCTTTCTGTGTCAGCTGCGCCACACACAGACTCATTGCTGTAGCAATGCCACTAATGTATCAGGATTCAACACCAAAAGACACAAATACATTTCCCACACAAAGAACAGAACAATCAGCTCATTGCAGTATCATGTTTCCAGGCTTGATGTTTACTTTGCGATTATTAAGTGATGATCTCAACACAGTGGCGGTTGATTAGCTAATTTAACTAATTAGCTCGTTAAACTCATGCTCTATTGATGATCTGTCAGAGTTTGTGTATGGGTCACCTTTTTTCTTTTTTTTATTTAACTGAACTGAAACGTACCAAATTCCACAGCACATCTATATGTTAATGTTGTCAAAGTCAAGCTAGCACAACTGTCCTACTTCCCTCTCCCTCGCAATTTCTTGTAAGTTAAAACGTTTTCCTGACCTTGTTATCTAGTTGTCATAGTATAGACAGTGAGCACCAAATACTGTGTCCCGTCTTCTTTTATATATCAGGCGTACATTTAAGATTTAGCACACAATGTTGACAACTGAACAGCTAAAACCAATGGTAGCCATCGTCGGCAAGCAACCATTTGGCCTCCAACAGGGAGCTGGCACGTGACATCACACTTGCAAGACGATTTAAAGCTCAGAAGAGTGGACATCAAACGATACCCTTCTCTCCTCTTAACGAAAACTGGTAGTGGTGTTTTTTTGTTTTTTTTTTCGATAGAGGATTAGATACCTTAAACTGCATATTACCCACAAAGTGCCACAGTGGTCACTCCAGCTGGACAGGCTGGGTGGGCACGGCTGGCTTTGGAGGAGCAGTATTTACTGGAAAGGGCTTTGAGAAGAGGGATTAGCACTCTTCCACTCAAGCACAGGGCAGCACATCTTGCCTCTGCAGCCCGAGTATCCAGCTCTCTTTCAGCCATATCAGGCAAGGAGATATACAGCAGTTGCTGATGAGCCTCAAACGTATGAGGAACTCAAGTTAGGGAGGCACTCTGACAAGGATACACACACGTGCAGAAAATGCAATTGGGCATCCGCACATACTGATACACAAGTACTAACAAGATGAGTCATATCCATAAAGACATGCCTTGTTTTCCATCACTCTTTGATAATGACAATACAAACACAGGACTTTGTAAGGGTGAATTAACCGGATTACTTGTGGGTGGGATTAGGGACAACAAGGGGAGTCGTAATGAAGTAAGGATAAATGGATAAGGAGAGATGAAGAAAAGGAGTGCAGAGGCGCCAGACGTGCAGAGGAGGCAGAAATGGGTTCCCACAAAGTAATACGAGAGCAGAAGAGGTTGTGAGAGGAATGATGCAAGGGATTGGATCTTTCAAACGGTAATCGCTTTGCTACCCAAAGGGGACAACTCCCTCTTTCCCGCTCTCTCGTTGCTCAATCCCCCCTGTCAGGATGAGGGGGAACGGGCTGGCGGATTGAAATGTAAAAGAGGCAGAGGGATCAGAGACAGGTGGGAAATGAGAGGAGCAAAGGGCAGCGAAGGGCCAGGACGAGGCAGAAATGACTCCCGCCGCCGTGCGGGAGCGACTTGTAGGCGCAGCATTGTGTGCGTTCCCGTCCACGACAGGGTTTCGGCAATGTCGGTAGCAGACGCGTCGCTATCAGATCTCCTCCCCTTCACTGTACGGCTCCTGAGAAAGAGGTAAAAGTCGAAAGGATGAAAAGGGAAATGATACCCATTGGTATTGTAAATGGCCGAGGGGTGGTGGTGCCGTGCTGGGGAAATATTCACTGTCTGCTAAAGAGAAGTCAGAAATGTGGTAGGGATTATCGTTGCTGTGGAGCACTAGGAGAGTCGATGGCATAAATAACTCTTCAGCCATATATGATTATTGCTCTACATTTATGACCGAAGTGAAGTATCTTCTCACATCCAGAGTAATGAAACTATTCGCTTATTAAAGCTCTGTTGAAGCTCATGCAAATATACAAATGAGGCATAACATTATGGCTAGTCCTGTTACAATAAATTCTTGCTGGACGATAAATTGTCCAAGAAATTATTGCAATAAATGATATTATGAGACTATTTCCAACTAATACAATATTAATGGAATATTAATGTTAGTACACCAACTGCCAGAGGAAAAAAACAAATTTCAAAAGAACATTTATCTTAATAATCATTCAGCTTAGACAGGGAAAACAGGCTAAAGTGGCAGGTAGTGCAAAATAACCACTTCTTAATGGGTGTCAAATGTTTGCAGCGTTTCTCAAAATGGCAGCCAAATGGAAGTTAGTGTGCTCATTTTAACCCTGGTGTTTACAAATGGGGTCCAACCGACCCCACACCTGTATCACTTGTATCATTTGCCTCAGTCCTCGCACACACAAGGGTTAAGTTATAATGCGTTTAACTGACTTATTGTGTCAGGCTTAATTATGACCACATTCAGCTGAAATGAAAAACATGATTATCTATTTATCTTTGCACCTGTCAGAGTTCATGTTGGAAACTTGGAAAAGTGGTAAAGTAAAAGAGTTTGAGTACATCAAAAAATGAGCTGTTGAGCGTTTCTGGTATTTTGTGGTCAACTTTTATCACAGATGCCCCAACAACGACACGACTATGATCTGGCAGCAGCGTTACTTAAAGGAGCATTCCACGCACACACTTCCATTTATAGCACAATTAGGTCACTAATTGTTATAGGTCACTTCAACTGTTATAAAGATGCTCTATTTATCAAACATAACTTAAAAAAATTGACTTTACAATTTGACACCTTGAAACTTGGGCCTCTGTCTCTTTAAGAAGTTCCTATAAATAAAACCTTTTCTGGAGAAAAGGTTTTGAGGCTATGAGGTGTGGGGTTTTTTTTGTTTTGTTTTTTCTTTTAGCTTTATTTCACAAGACTGCAACAGAAACACTTTTTTTGGATCACATGATGAACAACCAGATGTTGCCACAAAGAAGACAGGAAGAGGCTGTAGGATCATGTTGTGGCACATTTCATAATGACTCATCATGTGAACAAACATATTGACGCGTGATTTTAGTTGCGCTTTTTATTTAATGGAAACACTGCAATTTCAAAATTGTTTTTTTTTTTTTTTCCCAAACATTATCTGAACGCTGACGAAGTTTTCCGCACATTTGTAATGGAGATGTGGCTGCTGTATTTTCCTGCGGAACACAGGAATGCATGTGTCGTGTGCATGTACACCAACAGCATGAATTATTCATTGGTCTAATTACAGCCATGACTCACTCAAGCACATGTGGAGCATGTGTGAAGATATTCAAAGAAAGAATAGCTATGAATCATGGATTGCCCACTGAGAACCACATCAATCAGCAGTGCCTTGTTCAATAAATAGAAAGTAATTGGGCCCAAAGAAAGTAAGTTGTTTGAAGGAAAAGCCGTAATAAATTTAGAAAAGAAAACATTACGTTTGATCCCCAACTGAAAATTAGAGAAAGAACCATATGAGTGACTTCTGGCCTCTTTGGAAACAGAGATATCCTAAAGGCGATTGGTTCGGCATTGATTTTCTGCTGATTAAAACCAGTAGAGTGTGTTCCAACTGGGATTTGAAGCTGCCAGCAAAAATTGTGAAAAATAATTTTTACTTTTATGTTTTTTTGATTAGGATTTTTTTTTTTTTTCGTCAGCTTGTCACATATAAAAAGGTGAAACTTTTAAAACAAAAAGAAGTATATTTTATCCAAAAGTGGAATATTTATTTAGGATATTGGCATTTATTATTGCTATTTCAGATTAGGCCAGGGAAAATACTGAAAACTGAACATTTATGGCCTAAAAACATCGTCTATTTTTGTCAAACTGTAGTCACATTTTAACCACATTTAGACGTCAATATTCCTCTTTAGGTTAACGACGTTTCACCCTTCAGTTTTCATCCACATTTAGATGGGAAGTGATGTCATCTTTTCCGTGTTTTATCTCTTTCTTGCAGCAGCAAACAACTGTTGGGCAGTAAGAGGATAGAGCAGCGTAATAATGTTCAAACAACAGAAATCATTCGCTCTCCTCCTGCTTGTGTTGTAACGTGAGCTCATGTTGTCTGTGATCCTTCCGCACATTCATGTAAGTGCTTCTGAGTTCATCTACTGCTGGCCACATCCAGGCAGGTATATCCCTGTTTTTGTTTTTTTTTCCTTACACTGAGTAAGCAGAATCAAATATTTTTGGAGGGATCGGGTTTGCTTTGGTTTTGTTACCAAGTCTGAAAGCTCAACACGCTGCTGTGGGAGCGTCAACTAGCATTTTACTTTCTACCTCCATCTTTTTGTTTTTTTTTGTTTTTTCTGGTATGATTCTGCTGCTGACATGTGTACCAAAGATCCCGCTGTTTTATTCACCCGGTGTTTTTTTCTTAGGTTCTGCATTGAATCTTTCAACATATCCAAGAAGCAAACTTTACCCGTCTGTTTGACTTTTCAAGCATGATACCTGCCTCTACCTGTAAGGACAGATTCTGTTGGGTTTGCTACCTGTGAACAGGATATAAAACACAAGAGTGTGGCTTTCATGCATGGTTGTGGGAAACCAAGAGGCCGAGCAGCATCGTACGTCCTCTGTGTTATGCAGAGGACGTAAAGCCGACACAATTTTTGTGATTTAAAAAAGAAAAAGGAGCGTAGAACCTTTTCCAACTTTACTGCGATGTGCTTGATAATCTTTGAGAGGAAAAATATTTAGGCCTTCATACCTTCAACTCTGAATGATTTTCATTTTCGAACCACCTTTTGAGTTCAGTCTGCTTTGGTGAACAGCATTAACCCTGATTAACCCTAACTAAACCTTAGTTGTCCTACTGGGATTTTGCTAACATTTGCTCATTGGCGTCCATCAGCCAAAGCTGAAAAGTTATTTTATTTCATTTAGCTTACTAAGTGAAACACTCTATACAGATTAATTAAGCACAAACTGATGTTTTCAAGCACTTATTTCTGTTTATTCTAATTTTTATCTGCTCACAGCAAATTAAAATACACCTATTTGTATTTTTGTTGAATGTTATAAATTACAAACAAGTGAATAGTAATGCCACAAATAGTAAAAGTTTAAAGGAGTGAGTAGAAGTATCAACTTATTAAAGTCATTCTCCATCTTCATCTCTTCCATTTTTTAGCACATTCATGAAATAGCAAGATTACTCTCTACAGAATTTAAAGGGAAGTATTATGTAAAATTATGCCCTCTTCTGCCACTCAGCTCCTTCAGACTAGCCAGCAGCAATTAGCAAACACCTGGAGGAACTGAGAATCAGCTGAGCTCATTATAGGGGCTACTTTTCAAAGCAATGCTGGTAAAAATGTTGTTTAAAGGGTTAATAGAGGAGTGATGATGTGATGACTTCCTGAAGGCGGAGTTTCAGAACGAGCATAAGCTTCTTAAAGAGACAGAGGCCCTTTAAGAGGTCTTAAAGGGCCTTACCTTTAGTGTTACCTTCACTAACAATGTTACTGAAGGTAACATTGTTACTTGATTGTGCTGTAAATTACATGGTACTACCCCTTTAAGATCTTTAGGGAAATTCCTGCTATTCTTTGGAAAACTGCTGTCAGTACTGTGAGACCTTTCCTTTCCATTATCTGACTCTTTAGTGGATACAGTTTCTGAAACGGGGTGTACTCCCTTCATCTTCTTATCACCATGGCTACCGTTCAACACACATCTGGTCAGCGGGTAGAGGCCTTTCCCCGAGGCTAGTCATTAGTGCCAAACATGGGGATTGGCTCATTTGATCAGATTTCTCTTTCGCCATCTAACGATGCTCTGCCCCGCGTATTCACCAGAACATCCGTGATCTTCTCTCGCCTGGCGAGCCTTCTTCGTTTTCACGCAAATGAAATAACGACACAGTGGAACTGCTTAGATTGCAGGACAGTTAAGTGTCTTTGGACTTTGCCTCAGGAAGAGCCAATTACAAGGTTAAGATTTGTTGATTGTGTAGAAAAAGACTCAGCGATTTTTTGGAGGGGCTGTTTTCTTTTTGCTTGTTGCCACTTTTGTGGAACGAGAAACAGATTTGCTGGGGAACACAGAGCTTTCTAATGAACAGTTACATTTCCTGCAGAGAATCAGAGGCGTATGAGAGTGTTGGGCATGTATCCTGTATACTCTGGCTCACATTTTATTGATCAATCGCCTTGGACTTCCTGACCCCTTTTAGCACTGTCGTTCAAGCGGCTCATTCTCACCCAAACTTCCCCCCTCTCCCCAACCCCTCCTCCCTCTTTGCGCTGATTGAATGTCAGCACTAAGGTCGTGTAACGCAGTTCTGCTCAACTCACCAAGGCGGCATATCTTGGAAGTATTTCATATTTTTAATTTCCTGCCAGCGTTATGCACACTGACTCCACAGCAATGGCGTTGGAACGGACTCAGACGCAGCACAGCCATGCCAAACCGCCACCAGGCATGAAATAGCACTGATGAGATGAGAAAAAACAAATTGCTCAAGTGACTTTTCCATCTTCCTTGACATGAAACTAATGATGAAAATGATTCTAGCTGCGGAAAAAACACACACAAAAAAACAACTGTAAAAAGGACAAAAAAAAATTTGGTTTGTTTTTTTTTTTTTTTTTTTTTTTTTTTTTTTTTTTATGTGGTTGCTCAGCATTTATACCGTGCTTTACGAAAATAAACCTTGAACCTTGTCATATTCTGTGTTCCATGTATTTTTAGTGGGATATTTGAGTGTGTGTGATACAGCAACACAAGCTAGCACACAAATGAATTTGAATGAAAATTATTTTCAAAACATATAAAAAAGTCTGGAATTTATTTATATTCACCCCAATCTGATTATTTGCAATAAAGTCCCAACTACTTTCAGAAATTACTGAATTCGCAGAGTTAATCTTTTTTATAGTATACTACTAACTTAAAGCTGCAGTTGGCAACTTTTACAAAAATATATTTTTGCCATATTTGTTAAAACTGTCATGTCGCTATGGGACAGCTAATCTGTGAAAACACTGACCTCCTCCACCTCCTACCTGAGCTGGTACCTTGTAATGTTCAGCTGTTTAGTTTGATTGGACTAAATGCTACAGAGGCTTGTTGTTCACAAGTGTTAAAAACGAATCTTTGCTGTGAGAGTTACTTTCCAAGACAGCTAATTCATTTCTGTTAGCAAATCAGGTCATTTGTCATCCTTGAGAAGCTATCGAAAGGAAGAGAACAGCACAAAAACCCGAGGTGGATTTTTGTCCACCTCGGGTTTATTCATTTAAGACGCAACCAAATCTAGCAGATCTCAGTGGCATTTAAATTTACTGTATTGCTTCCCCCCCGTGATGAAACTTTGTGAGTAAATAGTGAGATGACTTTTAAGATGAGGTAACGTTCACCCATTGTTTAATGGGAGTCGGCATCTGCCTGCACTGTTTTAATCTAATTAATTTTTTTTACAAAGAAAGAAAACCATTTCAAAGTCAAAACATTTGGAAGCCATTGAAAAAAATCTCAAAAGTACAGAGCATTTTAGGAGAAATGGAATAAATCTGACTGTATTCACTATTGATGGAACATAACTCTGTCATTGCACCAGGAGTGCCCACATGGGGCGACATTTATAGCCTTTAGGTGGCGTTGCAAACACAAAAGCAATAACAGAATTTCATATAAATAAATAAATGAAAAGAATGTTGTAACGCACTGTCTTCATAACCCCCATTGTATAAACAGGTTTTTGTGTTGCTTCTTTATAAAATACTGATGCAGATGCACACATTCAAACTGCTAGGTGTGGAGGGGAAAGAACAGTCAAGCAGAATTATCACAGACCAATACAGAAGGAGCTGTGAAACACCGCAGATAGAAACTGTAGGAAGCTGATGATCAATCTAACATTTTCTCTGCAGTCTGAGCCACATCTGCCGGTGTGAGCCGTCTATTGACACACAGACCGCAGACCTGTCCCCTTGGAACCTGTTTGTGGTTTTCTCACTTCTGACTGAAAGTCTCTGTGGCTCTTGTCATTTATTTCTCTCCGTTTTAGGCTTTCTTCACACTTCCCTCCGCACGAAACCACTAATTAACTTTTCTCCCTCGTGAACTTCATTAAAAAGTCCTTCATCCATTTCAAATAGGCTGTAACTTGCTCACTAGATCAATCTCATCGACTTTTCTGTTTTTTGCTCAGTCCGCAGTGACGCCAAGAGGACAAAGCCGCCGGTGATGACTTTCAGTTGTGTTATGAATGTGATGAAGTCGGATGACTTCTGTTCTGCTCTGACTTTTTTTTTTTTGAGAAAACTAATCAGCGCACAATCTTGCAAAGTCAGAAAATCTGTTGGACATTAGCTCCGACCTCCACAATGCACTTTGAGAGGGCCAGGCACAAACTGACTAATCAAAACTAACACTACAGATCAGCCTGATCACACGCTCCCTATGGTGAAACATGGTGATAACAGCATCATGCTGTGGGAATGTTTTGATATCATTAATAATTTCTTCAAACCATGTAACATTTATAATTATAGAACTTGTTCCGGACTATTATCACAGGGCTCATTCTGGCTGATCAATCCTGAGTCTGTGTTGACTTATGCAAATCCATACAATAATATGGATTAGCATTAAATTATCACAGTTTGAAAAGCTTGAGTGAAAATGCCACAGTTTCACTGTAATATTTTGTCTTTATTATTGAATAACATAATCAAATGGCTGTTAGTTCAAACAGAAAACATTATTAATCCTGCTACTAATACAGTATGTTAGGTATAGTTAACACTTTATAATAATGAATTGAAAACAAAATCAACCATATATGTCACGCTAAGTTTTTGTTGGGCGATAAATTGTCCCAGCAATTATCACGATAAACGATAAAGTTGTTTTCATGTAATGTATTGACAATGGAATAGTAACGCAAATTTGCTCTCTCAAAAAGCAATAATCTTTACTTTTGTTAACTCTCTACACTAGAACTGGAAGATATTTTAAATATCCAAAGTAAAACACTGCAAGAAAAACAATTAATAAAATGGGGGGGAAACCAGAAATAAAATGGATTATGATGTCTCTTAATAAAATTGCACTTCAAAAAAGATTAATCATCAGAATGGAAAATGAGCTAATTCTCATTTATCATGTGATTAATTGATTCATTGGTTATTGCGACAGGCTTAGTGAAAACCATTCTAGTAAGAGCTGGTATAGTATCGTTAACATTTATGTAGTTTTGGTTTTATACATGGTACCCAACAGTAATTTTCAAATCCTTTTGTCTTTCAGCCTTGTTATTCAGTCTTAGGCTCCACTTTAAAGCCTTTCTTCATGTTTACCTCTTCCACTGTATCTTTCCCTTTGGCATACCACAATAATGATTACACCAGAAAATCAAATCTGGGCTTGGGTAGGAGGCCGGTGAGTCCAATTTAAGGTTAAAAGGTGGGGTCAACCTACAACTTTCCATCCCTGGATGCATTCTGCAGGCACTTAGTTCGACTCAGGAAGTTATTTTAGGGTAAGGCTTTTAGTTAACACTCCAGTGCTCCAGGGCTAAGTCAAAGCACCTCTGACCTTGGTTGTTTGTGCCAAGTGTGCCTTCCCTATTTGGAGCTTTTTCGAATCCCGCTGGGACTTCTTTTAATAGGGTCTTGGGAAAGCACACAGAAGACAAGTCAGATCCTTTACAAACCAAAGGGAAAGGTATTTTTGATGTTTTTATTCTGTGGGCTCTGTAAGACTGTGTTTAATCAGCTCCAAATACATTTTTACAATGTTCAGTTTCAGGTTATATGTCTAGCGTTCCCCAGGGTTCTTTGAAACCGTTACTTTTTAATGCAGTTTCCAAATACTGGATGCATGCTGCCAAAGGGGCTCTCAGTAGAGATATATATTCATAGAGATATGTATTATATTCATTTTGTTAGAAATGTGACATGACACAAACACAAACTCCAAGTAAAAAATCATTAAACCTTTACACATCCCTTTCTCTTACATGCATTTCTGCTACGGAGGCTTACGCTGTGCAACCAACAAGAAGGAAAGTCCCCTTCATGTCATTGTCTAATCAGATTTAGGTCTCCACAGCTTGAGTAATACCCACCCACACGCTGTGAATACATATACTAAACCCTGATAGTTCAGCTGCCATCTTTATGACACAGTTATGAAGGGGGGGAAAAACCCACAAACCAATAGATAAGAAATAGTCCCATGGATCCCCAACAAGGACAAGACTGTAAATTGTTGTTTTATTCCGAGAAAATGTTGGCCATGGTGCTGATACCAGACCTGGTATGGGTTTTTGTAATCTATTATGCCTCAGGCAGTATCCACCGTCAGACCTTGGAGGACAATGGCAATCAAACCCTTACATCGGTTTAGGGTGTCCTTGTCAATGTGATGTTCAGCGTTGTCGATGAAAGAGACCAGTAACTGTAACTGTTCCAGTCAATCCTTCTTCCTAAAGTGAAAGGTCTGGCATAAAGTAAATGACGAAACATACAATTTATTTATTTATTTTTTTTTTTTGATGGACCACCTCTGAGTTTTTGTTCCCTTTTATGGGTAGGATGTTTGTGGATCACTGCGGCAGAGTTTACAACCACACAGAGACCAAAGTGGCAGAGTGGAGAGGTTGTTTTGTTGCGCCTTTTTTCATCATATCATAAGAGAGGTCTTACAAATTGGGTCCGGAGATGTCCTTGATTAAGTCAATTAGTCCATTAGAACAACAAATGGCACAAGTGAGAATTCAAACAGAACAGTGGGATCCAATTATTCTATTAGCTCGACTCTCCCACAGGAGAAGTGATAAAGTCACTTAGGGTTGTGCTAACAGACTGCATCAGCACAAACACTGAACTGAACAGACTTGATGAGGACTGAGACTTGCTTCGCTACCACTCTACATATGCTGCTGAGCAGATTCTCCATTGTGTTGTGGTACTTTAAAAAGAAGAGCATTCATGGGCTGTTAACTAATACAAATGTCTTCTTGAAGTAGCACAGGCAGTGAAAACATGCTGTGCTTGAGGATTACACAAGTGGTGACAGTACACACTAGTAAGGCATAACGTTATAAACACTGAACAACTAGTGACTGGATATTTTGTCCTCAATGTTGATGTGTTGGAAGCAGCAAAAATAAGCAAGTGAAAGGATTTTCGTGATATTGTCAAAGGTCAGTTTGTGACGGTTGGTCGTCTGGGTCAAGTCATATTCGAAACAACAGCACAAATGTCAGTACCTACCAAAAATGATATGTAAGGAACAATGGTGAAGTAGTGACATGGTTGTGGTTGGCAAAGGTTAAATAATGTATGTCTTGGGGTGAGTCCCAACCAACAGATAAGATGTAATACCTCAAACTGCTTAAGACCAAACCAATGCCAGCCAATGTCTGATGAGTAGCTCAAGCCTCCACTATGAAAAGCAGCCAAACCAGTGGATGCTGTGGGACAATATTCACCTGGAAAACTATGGATTCTGCCCTCAATTTGGATGCTTTACTTTACCGTTTACAAATGCCTGAGTATCGCTACAGAAGCAGGTACAATCTTATTCTGTGACAACTTGTATTCTGGTATTTCAGTAAATTAGAGATTTTATTCCTAACCAAAAAGACTTGTTAGTCAGTTTATAAGTATGTTTTGAAAATAACTTTTAAGCACACGTTAAGCATATATTTTATCAGGCCCACATTTTTGTGTTATTGGTACGATGTAGCGTTTTGACCCTAATCTTATGTTTTCATTAGTTGTAAGAAGAAAATCATGGAAATTATCACAGAAGGCTTGAAAACATTCATATGTGTGTAATTAATCTATATAATGTGCTTCAATGTATGACATACACTGTTCAGTAATATTCTTATGAAATGGGTTTTCATATAGTATGTACACAGGAATCCTTGCATTTAGCTTTTAAATTGTTGCTCATCTGTTGGAAACTTAATTTGGTTTCAATTCCCTCTTCGCTCCACCTTAACTCCTTTCCTCATTTCATCTGGAGCGAGAGGAGCGCTTATTGTGAACAAGGGCCACGTCTATTTCACACCTAAATGTGCAGAACCAGAGAGCAAATGCCTTTGGTGCTCGTATCTGCTTTGGATGTATTGATCTCGGTTTAGCAAGAGAATGTTTACAGCCTGTAGAAGAAATATGATAAGAGCTGTGGAAAACTATGCACATTTTTTAAAAAGAGAATATTCCAATTTATCTATTTGTAAAGCAGAAAGCTGGATTAGTGTTGATTGCTGATGAATAATTGTGTGACCTTAAGCTTTAACAGTGGTAAATCAAGGATGAGTAGTAAAGAAAAAAAAGACCCCGTATTGCTGCGGTGTTGAAGTAGAGTGCAAGAAAAGTTGGATACGCTCATGTTGAGGCGGCTACACAGGATAGATGAATGGGTGTAAAAATGGATTCTGGACATAGCCCATTGACCAGAGAGAGGAACAGAAGTGGGATTAGGAAGCTCTCCGTTACCTGACTCTGCCTTTTGAGAAATCAGAGAGATGCTGCGAACCTGAGGTAGAAATCTTCGAGCAGAACTGGAGAAATAACCCCCGTCATAGACTTGGATACAGATTCAGTTTGCACCCACCAGAAATGAAGGGGATGATGAATGTTTAAGTGCCTGGCGCTCCAGGAGCTGGAATTTTACAGGCGATCAGCACCGCCTTAAATTGGACCAGACAGTCACCAGGGAGCGACCGATCTCTGGAGGAAGGAATCTAGGCTGCACACGCCGAACACCAGATACATTGTTTTTGTTGTACAACAGTTGCTCTGCCGATCTCAAGTAGTTTCCCAAAGTTGAGAGTCAAGGCAGTTATTATTAATTAAAGCTTTCTTTATATATTATATATATATATATATATATATCCTAGAGAATGGAGAAGTATTCGTGTGAGAAATGGTTTGCCTTTTTGCAGATTTCTTCTGTTTTTGCTTTCTTGACACTCTAAACTGTTAAGGATGATCGAAAGTAAATTTAATATCAGACAAAGACAACATGAGTGAATGAAAGCAGTTTTTGGAATGATGAATTTAGTTACGGAGAAGAAAAAGATATTTAAAATCAACTTGGCACTAGTTGAAAATGTTTTGCCCTCTTCTTGTGAAGTATGACTTAGTATGTTTTTGGTAAAATTTGACCAGTCACACACAGATCTGGTTACTACTTAATCACTAAAGTACAACCTGTGTGACAACACAAAGTAGGATAAAATATCTCAAGAAGCAACATGCCATACCATTTTTGTTATGATTTATTTTGTCATACTCCAGTGTAAAGGAATTCAAGTCATTGACGTCTACAAGTCAAGTAAGAGTTCAGTAAGGGTTTGAGACTCCAGTGGATCGCAGTGTGAACCGTAAGAAATTATCCACAAATGGATAACATATGGAATAAATATATCAAGAGTGGAACCCATAACTCAAAAGAACCAGGAAAACATTGAAACTACTGCCAGCTCATTGGTCGTCATTCAACAATAAGGAGGAGTCTGGGCAAAAATGGAATGGGGTTGAATGATAGGAAAATAATCTCTGGTCTGAGAAGGACTATCAGTTCTCACATGAACTAAGTGATCATGTATCACACGCTCCTTATCAGAAATTGGGTTAAACTGAACAGCATTATGCTATCCACCATTGTTTCAGTTGTTATCTGCCTGTACACGCCTACAATAAACCCTGGAGCTTTTACATCTGTGGAGGACTTTACACCTCATTTAAAATGTTTTGTTTAAAAGTAACAAAGAAACTAAAACAGACAAAATCTGTATGGGGAAATACTTCTTCACGAGAGAACACACCACTCTGAAAGTGAATTTTGTGTTAATGATTTTTATTTTTTTAATAAAGAGCTAATGTAAAGCCAGCTGCTATGGTGTTGTTAAAGAAGATAAAAAGCCATTTACAGACCAGCCAGAGGGGGGGAAAAAATATATTCAGGTATTCAGATAACATCTGACTCATTTGCTGTTTCATTGCTGCCGCCGACAGAGAGCGAGTTATTTTTAACTTCATTGTTTGCTCGATATAAAAGTTAAGTCATTAAAAACCGAATTACATAAGAGGAGGATAAATAGGACGCGCAACGACCTTCGGCGAGCCTGTGGTCGTGGATGTGTCTTTTCTTCGCCGCTGAAGCAGCTCCGCTGCATTTCCATCTTTATTTCTTCAGCAGAATACGATCGAAGCATGTTCACAGAGTATACGTATAATAAGCTCAGATCGACATGTCTGCTTTCTTTTTTTATTATTATTAATCCTTTCATAAGGCATCCTAACTCGGCGTTTGGACCCTGGAAGTAAAAACTATATTGACACGTTAATTCCTGCTTGTTCCCTTCACTCTCACTTACGTCTCCCATGTTGTGTTATGTTGTCACGTTTCGCCTCCATCTCCTCCCCTTTACCTCTCCTCCATCCTCCGTTCGCCTGATCCTCCACAAACAGGGAACATGTCTCCGCTTTCAGACAAAATTATGCCCATGCATGCTGAAGCTGACACCTTCCTTCGGTGCCTCTGTTCTTTTCCTCGGGTGATGAAGTATTAACAATAACATTTCTGTTTTTATTTAATTGCATGTCTGCTTGTTCCCCCCCCCCATGCAAACCCCCATCCCTTAAGATTCTAACTGGTTTGTGTGGTCTGGATGCAAGGCTGTTGTGTGGTGTGTGTGTGTGTGTGTGTGTGTGTGTGAGATTTTTTTAGGCGTTTGGGGGTCAGAGATATTTTTACAATACCCGGCAGGCACCGGAGAGGCATGAGAGAATCTGGAGTGTCGGGATGCAGCAACACCATGAGTAATTCATGTGTTTTGCATTCCTACCAATAGAGATTCGGTTGCCCTTTATATGCCCCGTTTCTTGAAATTCCATCCCACCAGCATTCCTGACAGTAGCACAGCGGCAGGAAGTTTTTCACATTGTGCATTGATTAGCAGACATGGATGCCTGGAGGGAGATCGTTTGTTTACTTTTTACCTTGTATGTAGGCTAGGTCAGGGATTGCGTAATATTAAAAAAATAAAAATAAAAAAACCTTTTTTTTGCTTGTTTGTGTATTTCTGCATGGAAATGTGTGCGGAGGAAAAAAAAAACAAAACAAAAAACGATGTAGCCCAGCTGCGTTACCTTGGGTGATTCATCGATCTGTGATATGGCAGAGTCCGCCTCATTCGGAGGAACACGGAGCCAGAGAAGCACCTCCGACAAAAAATGTGCAATTAATGTGCAAACGGAGAACGATGCAGCAGAAAAAGTGTGATGTTGAGGGAAAGGAGGCCGATCCAAATGTACTGGGAACTCAACCTGCATTAGAAAACTGACAGACTGACACATGACTACATGATTATTCATAGTCTTCTCAAGTCCTCACCTCCTACGAGAAGGCCCTTTCTTTCACACAACATCCTGCTGCTCTGGGTAAATCATTCGGGCTGCCGAGACATGATTATCCTGTGAGGCAGGTGGACTACTGAAAAATCAGGAGACAATCTATATTACGTAACTCTATGATTTGAGTTCCGACCGCTAAGTCAAAGAGACATAGATTTCAGAAGCTGTCATTTTTACGTGTGTTTCATGCTTCTGGGGGAAATATACATTTCAATACAACATACATTGTGCCCTCTTGTGCAAGGTGTCAAAGGTCATGTTTTGGACAACTGTCAGGTCAGCAGTCATCCCTGTGATCGTGTAGCCTACAGAACTGGACTGAGAGACAATTTAAAAGTGTTTGCAGGTGTTTTGAGTTAATTAACTGGTTAGAGTGAGGCATCAGGGGTCTTCAAAACTGAACCTATTCACAATGTTCTAATTTTCTGAGATACTGAATTTTTTATTAGTTTTCATTAGCTGTGAGTTATAATTATCAACTTTAAAAGAAAAAAAAATTGAAATATATCATTCTGTGTGTAACGAATGAATATATTAAATGTATACAAGATTCACTTTTTGAATGGAATTACTCATTTAAATCAACTTTGTCATAATATTCTTCTTTCTTTTTTTTTTACCAGCACCTGTACATGTCCTATGTTTTCTGTGGGTAGCCTTGTTTAGCTAGCCAGGTAAATGATGGACTCTGCTGAAGTTTCAAATTTTAACCGATTGATAACTTTTGCTCATGACGTGTGCAATGCTCCAGTTTGACGCTACGAAGCTAACCGGAAATTGCGTGCGCTGGAAACAACCATCCTCATCCTCGAACAGAGAAGTGCCGAGCTGAACAAGATGGCTGCTAATTTTCATTCAATATTTGGAAGTGTGGTCAACATGGACTGAACGGCTTTGTTCACTTGCTCCGCTTCCATTGTTTAAACTAATGTTTAAATAGCGCAGAAAATCAACATCATTGTTCAAAACTTCAAATTCTGTTTGATTGGCCGGCTGAATTTTTACCAAAGGAATCCAAGTGAAAAGGAGAAAGCCCAGGCTGAGCTGTGAAGTGAGATTAGAATCTAGCGGAACACAATAGGACAGTGATGGCTAAGTTATTGTTTATCTAATTTCTTTGTGTGTCTGTTTTCAATGCTGACTGGTCATCTCACATAAAACACTTTGTATTGTCCTTGATTAGGATGAAAAATACTCAATGGAAACATTACTATGAGCTCTGCACTGGTGCAGTTCTAATAAAACATACATTAGTGACAGAGTTCCTTTAGCGAACGCTGACACCGGTTTATGGGGCTGAAATGTATTTTTAATTTGTAGCACACTTTGATAATCTGTCTAATTATCTGTTACAAATTGAAACGCGGCTCACGCACACGAACCACAACCTTGACATTTGTGTTTTATTATGTGTTTACAACTCTTTTGTAATGTCAGCTTTTCAGTAATATATCCAGAAGAAAGTGAAAACGTGATTTTTTTGCAGCTAATTTTCACCATGTCACGCAAAAAGAGTGTCCATGCTGTTAAAAGTGTCACTTTACACTGTTATATTGATTTATGAGTTCCTTTGTTGCAACACCACATAGCACTTTGTAATTTGCCCTTAAGAAATCTGTTTAAAGGACCAACAACAGTGCCTTGAAGTAAAATTATTGAACTTTTATCGTTATTGTGTTACAAACATATTTACACGTGTATTTTATTGGGATAAGCATAGCTGAAATGGAAACATTTTTAACATCAAAATATAAAACGTGTGGCACATTTTTGCATTTAGCCCCTTAGAAAATAATTTCTTGAACTATCTTTCTCATTTTACTTTTTGAGCAAAAACAGATGAAACTCAGTTTGGATGTATGACGTCTGATCGATTTTAAAGTTTCGCCACACATCTCAATCACATTTAGCTTTGAACTTTAATTCTAAGTCTTTTGTTTTGATAAATTTGTTTGATAACATCTTGTATTCATATAGTCATGATGAAAAACCGTGAAATTCATTTTAAAGAAGTTTCATGTTGTCCTATATTTATCTGCCTGCTTCAAATTTTGCTAGTTTATGAGTTGAAGCGTGACTCTTTACATTATTGTTATTAAAATATGATGTGATATGTGATTTTGCATTGCTGTTAGCCTAAGGAACTAGCTAACTCTCGGACATGTCCATCAGAAGACAGAGATTAGTCAGTAGCTGCGATTCCATTAACCATAAAACTTTAATTTTATGGTTAATTCATTAACATAAAACTCCATTAATTTCCAGCTAATGAAAAGCTCTTGTTTGTTGGTAAAAAGTTTTTGCACTAGCATGAGGAGGTTTTTCAGCTTGTATGGCGTAGATGTATTTTGAAAAAGTGCAACTGAAACACTTTTTTTGAATCAGAAGAGTCACGGGA
The DNA here is from genome assembly GCF_001443285.1 of Poecilia latipinna. Classification (NCBI taxonomy): domain Eukaryota; kingdom Metazoa; phylum Chordata; class Actinopteri; order Cyprinodontiformes; family Poeciliidae; genus Poecilia; species Poecilia latipinna. Next base: position 147,283 of record NW_015113237.1, on the reverse strand, counting down.
TCAACAACCAGATTTTAATACTGGCGAAAATGACAAAGAAGACAACAGGAAGTAGCAGGAGAATGATGGTTTGTTTTAGTTTTTTCTGGCGATGTTCAGCTGGCTCCACCAGAGCTCTCACAGCATCACACAGTTCATAAAAGATTGTGTGTCAGTCCAACATGTTGATCTTCTGTAAAATCGCCGACTGCAATTTTCCTAAAACGCCGCATACGAAGCAGCTCCCAGGTACAGGCAGCTTGTCGCTCCAACGCCTGAATAAGTCTCCTCTGATGGCTGATTAATATTAAGTGCTAACGCCATGGCTGAATTATGAATGGAATTTGTTTGCATTGCTTATTTAATGAAAACATTGCAATTGCGAATTTGTAGGGTTTTTTTTAACATTAGCAAAATATAGACAAAGATTTGGGCACATTTGTAAGAGAAATACTTTGAGTTTTTACTGTTCTACAAAATTTTAAGTATAAATCAAAGAGATGAGACATTTTTATCAATATGTATCAGTGCATCTAGTATGCACTGATACACTGATACAAGCTAAAATAGCTTTTACTAAGCTATTTTAGCTTAGTAAAAATAGCTGTTCAAACCTTTCAGTTTCCAGACTTCAGGGCCTCTAATTGTTGAAGCTAAAGCTAACTTGACTATAGAGAGACCCAATGACCTGGCTGGTCTTTGGTCCACGACCTTCAATCATGAAGTATTTTGTCATTACTCGTGCTGTGACTGAAAAGGATCACTTCTGAGAAATTAAAAATAAATAACTTTTAAAAAATGCTATTTTTCTTCTTGCACTGAAACCCATTTGACATTAAAACAACAAGCAGTCTAGCATTTAGATGGATAAATTCATGCCAGACTTATTATTAACAAATAATGAAAAAAATGGTGCAAGATGAATATAACCGAAGAATAATCCCTGCCAGAAGCAGAGCAGCATAAGAAATTCCTGACATCAGTGACAGATATTAAGGCTTGATTTGTCATTTTCTCTCATCAATGCGTAATCATGTTACCAATAATTTTCTACTAAATCTGGAAAATATATCAAGCTGATGACACAGTCTGGGGTATTTTTGCTCTATTAATTAGGATTAGGCTCATTTAGATCAAACAGTAAAAAATGAAAGTAAGAGGCAAATTCATTATTAAAAGAAAGAAAAATCACCTGTAAAAACTTTTGAGCTGAGTTTTAACTCCACAGAATTCCCTTTGGCCACAGCGTACAGCGTTGGTGGGTCTGTCCATTTATATCATTTTAAAATATTCAAAATCGTTTTGACATCAAACGAAGGTTAAGAAACTTGTTATCACACTCATCAAAACTGGGTTTAATTACATGGAACAATGAGCTCAACGTGGCGTGAGTTGTCTGTCGTCTGAGTAGACCAGAGTAATGCACATGCTCCTCCCCATAAGCCTGACCCAATAGCAAAAGTGCTGTGGATGATCAGCGCTTTTTTTTCCCCCCCAGGTTTGCTAAGCCTTCCTGAATATAAATCATTATTATTGCCTGCTTTGATTGTACTCACTTAATTTCCATGTCACTCAACACATCCTCAGAGTATATAAGCGCCTTGTTTTCTTTCTCTCACTGTTGGATTGAACTGCTGCTCATGTCCCGGTTCCCCATGTTGATTTTCCTTCTGTTGCTCTAAGTGTCCTATTATTAAATCCTTTATTCCACACACCATTATGTATCTGCCATTTATCCTGCTACCATTTTGCCGCTCATCACGCACCAAAGATGACACTCTACATTGGTGATTATTAAAGAGGCGGTATTATGTATTTTTCCAGGCACCTAATGCCATTTTATAAACACATTCAAGTAACTATGTTACCTTCGGTTATTATAAAAACGTTGTTTATATCAGACATAGCTTGACAGAAACTTGACTTCACAATTTGACACCTTGAAATTGGTCTCTGTCACTTTAAGAAGCTCATGGCCTTCACAACATTCCACTTTCAGCACACCGTCATGACGATGTTTCTCCGTTAAACAGTTTGCAGTCATTCTTAGGAGCGTTGGACTGAGACGTAGCTGGTATGATGAGCTCAGCAGACGCTTAGCTACAGCAGGTGTTTGCTAATTGCTGCTGCTGCTAGTCTGAAGGAGCTGAATGGGGAAGGCGGAACATCAGCTGGAGACTGCAGCTCCAATGAGGAGTTTTGTGGGAGAAAGCGCTTAGGCACCCTTGAATGGTTGCCATGGGTGATTCAAGGATTCCTCAAACATGTATGAACTAGTCAGGGCAACACCTCAAGTATGTATTTGGTATGTATTTTATAATGTTTTATAATAACATTATAAAATGATTTAAAACAAACAAAAAAAAAGTGTGATTTTACATGACACCTCAGGCCCCCCTTTTAATTTTAAACTGAATTAAATTAGGTCTGGGTTTTTTCTGGGTTCAAGAAGGTTTGATTTAAAAACCATTACATTGTTGCTATGGATATAGATCTATGGTTGCTTTGTTTCAGGAGTGTTCTGCATTTAGCTCCATCCATATTCAATTCTGAATTCAAAAGCATCCCGACAACATGATGCTGCCACCACCGTGTTTCGATGAAGGACAATGTGTGGAGCAGGTTTTTGGCCATGCAGAGTGATTTGCATGTAGAGCTAACAAAGCTGCATTTTGTTCCCCCATTTGTTTGCTGTGTTCCCTACATGATTTATAACAAAGTTCAAGCAGGAGGTTTTTTTTAATTGAAATTTCTTTTTTTTTTTCTTCATGTAACCGCTGGACTATTAGATGCCTCTTGTATTAATCAGTTTAAGTAGATGTATCAGGTGAACCGTCCAGCGCATACCTCGCCTCCCGCCCAACAACCGCTGGAGACAGGTACCAAATATGTCCCAATAAAATCCTTATACATAGAAACATTTGTAATATAATGTGAAAAAATTAACAGAAATAGTTTTGCAAGATACTGTGTGCACGACAACGCAGAAAAATCTGCCTGCACCTAACCCTCCGCCTGCTCTTTTACACCATTCGTTCCGAATGCGTTACAGACGTGAGCATGCATTAATCATCGTCATTTTGGCGCGTCGCATGTTTACCTTCCATTAATATCCGCCGGTTGCGATCGCATTGAATCTCGTCTCACTCAGACACAAACAGGCGCACGTTAAATGAGCGTCACGCCTGCCAGAGGACCTGAAGGGCCGCGACACCAGCCGCCTTCCCTTCCCTCTTCCACCTCTGGTGCCAAGCCGCCCATTGTGTTATGTAAATCATCTGTGATTTGACACCCCCAGCCACACGTCTTCATTAGGTGAAAGAGGCTGAGAAAAAGAGAAAAAAGAGCTATTTCTGCATTCTTTCGGAGCTAATTCGTTGCGTTAGGTAAAAGAATAACTCCAAAGCCACGCGGCGAGACATTTATCTGCACCTGGCGAATAACTGAGAGACTGTTATTGATGGCTTTTGCGCTAATTTGGACACAGAGTCAGACCTCAGCCATCATTCACTTCTCATTGAGACGTAGTTAGATCGCAGGGCTCATTAACTAACAGGAAACTGACACCAAATATATTTTTTCTCGACGCTCTCATTATATGGAAAGCCATCCTTGGGAGTATTTTCTTTTAAGAAAAGCATCTGTTTAACACTTAACATGATAACAAGCAAAAAGCCCAATTATCAATTTCACCACTGCTTATCAAAGCTGCCAGGAAAAAGTGTGATAAAATAGGTCAGTTTTATATTTTATTTATATGTTTGAAGAAAAAAAAATGTGCCTGGTCTTCTAAATGTGACATCCATCTCTGCATATTTTAAAAGTTACAGCAGATTTTTTTTTTACATGACTTACTCCATCCATTAAAAGTGCCTCGTTGGGTGCTTAAAAATAGCCTCGTTGAATCATCCCATTGACACTTTCCCCACAAAACGGGGACTGCATGCAGACATTTTAAAATGCCAGTCTGTCGTTGCATCCATCTTCCAGATATTCATTGTGTCGCACAGGAAGTCCATTACCCTCTGATTCAGCAGGGGGAATGTAAGGATGTCGAGCCCATCACAGAAATTGTGTATAATCATTATGTCAGCATATCCCGTTCCTACTGTATATCTCTGATTCCCATTCATCAAAGTTTTAATGTATTTTTTTTTACATTAAAAGGAGCAGTATTATGTGTTTTCTTAGCACATAGTGCCATTTTAGGGCACAATCAGGAAACTATTTTACCTTAAATTTTTATAAAAGTACTATATACAGGTCCTTCTCAAAAAATTAGCATATTGTGATAAAGTTNTGTTCATTACTTTCATGGACAGAATTTCTAGGCACAGCCGAGGTGTTGAGGGGATCCGTTTTAGTGACCTTAGAATCGCATCGCTGATTTTTGTGGATGATGTGGTCCTATTGGCTTCATCAAGCCGTGATCTGCAGCTCTCACTGGAGCAGTTTGCATCCGAGTGTGAAGCGGCTGGGATATGAAGATCAGTACCTCCAAATCCGAGACCATGGTCATTGCCGGAAAAGGGTACAGTGCCTTCTCTGGGTCAGGTGGTTGTCCTGCCCCAAGTGGATGAGTTTAAGTATCTGGGGATCTTGTTCACAAATGAGGGAAGAAAGGAGCGGGAGATCGACAGGCGGATTGGCGCAGGGTCTGCCGTGAAGCGGGCGCTGTACCAGTCCATTGTGGTGAAGAGAGAACTGAGCCAAACAGCAAAGCTCTCGATTTACCGGTCAATCTACGTTCCCACTCTCATCTATGGTCATGAGCTTTGGGTCATGACCGAAAGAACGAGATTCCGGATACAAGCGGCTGAAATGGGGTTCCTCCGCAGCGTGGCTGGGCTCTCCCTTAGAGATAGGGTGAAGCTCGGTCATCCAGGAGGGACTCAGAGTAGAGCCGCTGCTCCTCCACATCGAGAGGAGCCAGTTGAGGTGACTCGGGCATCTGGTTAAGATGCCTCCTGGACTCCTCCCTGGTGAGGTGTTCCGGGCATGTCCCACCGGGAGGAGGTCCCGGGGAAGACCCAGGACATGCTGGAGGGACTATGTCTCTCAGCTGGCCTGGGAACGCCTTGGGATCCCCCCGGCAGACAAGGAAGAAGTGGCCGGGGACAGGGAAGTCTGGGCCTCCCTTCTGAAGTTGCTGTCCCCGCGACCCGACCTCGGATGAGGTGGAAGAAAATGGATGGATGGATGGATGGTATGGGGGGAAATGTGATGACAGTTCTAGGGGCACTGACCAACAGGGGGCCCTCCACAATTTAATTATTTTTTGTTCATAGAAATATAAAAAACAAAACCAAAAAAAAATCAGAGCCCTGTCAATTATAAATTAATCATATTGTATTTTCAAAGATTGTTTTTAGCAGTAAAAAATTAATGTTCCCCCTCCCAGATAAAAAAACACACATCCATATTTGCCCTGAACACCCCCCTATCTGCGTTAAATGGTTTGTTCCTGCTTGGAGACTCCTCGTTGATTCAAGGTTCGTCTTTGTTTGGTCTCCTCTGTTTGTAGGGAGCCTTCTGTTTGCAAGAGGACCTCTGGTTGGGTGGAGACTCTATGATGGTTATTTTCCAGAGCAAGTTTCAACTTCACCTTCAGGTCCGCAACCTGACCCTGCAGCGATTTCACCGTTTCCTCCTGTGTTTTGAATTTGGAAGCTTGCTCAGAGTGACTTTTGAGCTGCTCCTCATATTTGAGTCTCACTCTGTATTCTTCAACCATAACTTCTATCAGACCTTTATTGCGAGAGGCAGTGGCGTAAAAAGTGGGTATGCAGCGCATGCAACGCATAGGGGTGCTGCACCAGAGGGGGGCGTCAAAACCCCGTCTGGAGGAGGCGGCGCCCCGATGATGCCTTCACATACACTTCACCGCGCCCTTATGCTCCTTCACCTCGTGCACGTGTAAATGTAAATGTAGCAAGTTTTACCTTTCACTTGTCTTCGTCTCGGGGGGGATTTATGTTTTCGCATCCACCTGAATAATATGTTGTTGCGCCCCTGGCGGGAGGCGTATTTTTCAGCCTGCCTCTTGAAGTGGTCCAGCTGTTGAAGAATGCTCTTGTCGGTTGTAACTTTGGAAGAGCAAGAAACCTTTGATAGACCTGTAATCTCTGGTACATTTCTTCCATGGTTACGTTTGACTTGCTGGTGACGTTCTTTTTCCAACATTTTTTGCAGTTTTTGAATTTCCTCCTGCTGTGATTTGACTTCAGCCTGATATGCAATCCTTCGGTCTCTTTCCTCATGGAGATCAAAAATCTTTCTCTGCAGTTCTTTTATAACCCTTGTGTGTGCAAGGACGAAGGCAAACATAGAGGACTGTGGCAAATGATGCAAGTTTTACGTGTGTAGGGTCAGTTGGACCCCATTTCTACATACAAGGGTTAAGATCTTTTACCTGCTTTGTGAGACCTCTGATGTGTTGGCTTGTCTCTTCCACGACTTCCACTGAGGGGGTAATCTCAAAGCCAGCAGATGGAGTCGTTTTCTGCTCGACTTCCAATGATGTTGGACTCTCCAAGTCGCCGGAAGGACTTGATTGTCCCTGGATATCTGCTGATTCATCTTCCGGCTCAATGGGGCTGTCGCTGTCATTTTCAAAAGGGGAAAACGACAGCGTCGTAGTTGACTTGGATTTTAAGGTCCATCATGTCGACCCATGAAAGCTCAGCTGGAAAAGCTTCATGTTCACAAGCGATCTGTTGTTGCTTCATGTCGATATTCTGGTAAATTCTTGCTTCTCTGAAAGGCGTGTAATATCTGGAATCGATATCCCGTTTGTTTCGATAAATTTCGAACATGCTCTGAAGAGTGATCTGTCGCGATAGAACTGTGGAACAGTTCTGAGAAAACTCTCTGTGAGCTACATTCAAGAGAGAGATTCCCTTGTGATATCATAGAGTGATGACATCACTGCTGATGTCATTGATACCATTGGAAGTGAACATTCTATTGTAGCCTGACAAAAACATTTTGCTAGACAATGTCAAACATTGAGAAGTTTTAATTTTTGTTATCAAACATTATAAAGTTAAAAGAAAAAGCCCTCAGAAATATACAGGGTAGGGTTGCCACCCATCCCGTAAAATATAGAATCATCCCGTATTTGATAAATGTTGCGTCCCATATTGAATCGATACAGGACGCGATTTGTTCTGTATTTCTATAAATGTCCAATGGGCACGCCTATCACACACATATCAACACTAAGTGTAACAATAATGACCAAAATAAAACACAGGAAATATTAAGGTCAGCCAAACGCTACGGTCCGACGCTGTTGTCACTGTTGCCTAGAGATGGATACTACGCAGCTGTGGTGAGTTGCTATCAACCTGCGTCTTTTAAAATGCCCTCGACCCGATACTCCACCGTATTTAGAAGTAAGAACTCTGGCAGAAATACAGACGTGAGTGGAGAGATGCACATTCCAGGCTGAACAATGTCTGATTCCAGGCTAAACAGGCAATTATTTAAAATATGTGTCCATCGTGGTGTCGTGTGCTGCTGTATGACATGATTGATATCAGACAGAACGGATCAGGAGAAGAACACTGCAGACCTGTTCACGTCTCTTTATCCCTCAATCATCTCCTGAGGCTGATACGGTACAGAACTTTTTATTCTTGATTCAGTTTCTTATTGCGCTTTTAAACGACTATTATGGTTTGATTATTTGCTTAGGATGTTGAGTTTGGATGATTATTTATTTATTTATATATTTATAAATATTTTGGTAATACTATTTTTAATACCAGAATGTTCACTAAACTTTTATATTTCGGGTTGTCTGAGGACACATTTTGAATATTAAATCAGGTGTTACGATCAATTACTCAGTACTTGAGTAGATTTTTACCAAATACATTTTACACTTCATTAAAGCTTAAGTAAATCCACTCAAGTATAAATGTGTTGAAGGTATGCTACTCTGATTGGAGTACAATTTTGGTGGGCGTCCCTTATTTTGATTTCTGAAAGGTGTCAACCCTAACTGCAGCTTGAATAAAATGCAACTACATAGCATTTTTGAGAAGTCTGGATTGCTTTATGTGTATTTTGCACATTACTTTTGACTGTTGCTCATGGGGAGAAACATTTCAGTAATCTAAAACTAATAGAAAAAAAAATTAAGCAAACTACTTGCATACTGGATGTGGACTGATGGATGTTAAATTCATGAGCAGTAAATATTGTGCTAATTATCAGTATTGAACCAAAGAGGCAAGGCAGATGCGAGCCTTTAAAATTGTGATGCTTTTATGGGTCAAATAGACTCAAAAAATTGTAACAGCAGCTGCGCGGACCAGCCCAAACACATTTTTGGTCAGGGGGCCCAAGATTCCTGGTGGCGCCCATGCTCACTTTACTTTGCTCACTTTAGCTGAGAGTTTTAGCAAAAAGGCTGCAAACAGGAAAATAGTCCACTGATCTACTCAGGGGAGACACCAAATATCAGCAATACTCAGACTCTTCTGAGTCTTGCATCATGTTTGATGCAAGACTCAGAACTATTTTTAGTTATTTCTTTAAAAAATAATCCAGAATACCCTTGAATTCTAGAGTAAAGACACGAATCTGAGAAGAATAGTAATCCAAACACAGGAATTCGTCCTTTTTGTCTTTTTTGTTCCTTCTTCTCTATGTGCTAATGAGTGTTTCTGTTGGTAAATCGTTGAAACTTAGGCTTGTAAATATCCAAAATGCAAATGTTGGTGTGAACAAAGCAGATCTGAGACCTGTCGACATCCATGTGTGTTGTTTCTCATGAGTACAGATGCCAGGGCTGCATCTCCATCAGCGGATGTTGTCATGTCAGCCAGTGTTTGTGTTGGTGTGGAGACAGCGCAGCTGTTATCTGGATGGTTAGACATCGTCACGTCCGTTGATCCACTGCTCTGACATGCGCACAGCTGTCCCAAGAAAAAGCTTTGCTCATGTGCAACACACACACATACACACTGGGCTGTCTAAACAAATAGTTTTCTAATGTGAGGGGGACGTGTCCCCTTCACACGTAGTTATTGCGACCACCATGCAGTGTAATCTTTCTTCTGAAGAGACTGATGAATTTATTTGAATGCTTTTAGAACATCTTTACTGGAGGCATTATAAATGTGAAGGATGCTGAATAAAGAAGTCAAGTCAAACTCATTTGTGTAGCACTTGTCAGTAACAAGGCAGTTCAAAGTGCGCTACAGTATTAAAAACATCATACAGTCACCAGTTGGGAAACGAGCAATAAACTTTACAATTCATCAAATGCCATCATCAAGCAAATACACATCAAATATATTGATCAATGCTCCAGTTATTGTTGATCAAAAGCAGCTTTAAATAGGTGTGTTTTTATTCTTCACTTAAAGGAACTCATTGTTTCAGCTGGTTTACAGTTTTCTGGAAGTTTATTCCAGATTAATGGAACATAGACGCTGAATGCTGCTTCTCAATGTTTGGTTCTGGTTCTGTGTATGCAGAGCAGAACCAGAAGACCTGAGAGGTCTGGAAGGTTGATACAACAACATGTTTTAAAGTAGTTTGGTGCCAAGTCATTCATTGATTTATAAGCTAACAGGAGTATAACAGAGCTACAGTGAAAGGACTGGGGTGATGAGTTTTTCTATCAGTACTGTTTACATCATCTGCCTCATTTCTTCTCTTCCATTAAACAGTTAGGTTAAAATAATAATAATAATAATAATAATAATAATAAATAAAACCACTAATATGGGCGCTATTCAATTCATCATGCCCGACTGCGGTCGTTACGTGAGAGGCGCTGTTACATCCTGGTCAGATCTCACCAATAATTATGTGCATGATGGATGCAGAGCTTAGAACCTTTGCCATTTTTCAACTTTAAAGCTCTTCTGTTAATTAATACTTTGACTAATTAATTTCTTCATTACCATGAGATGCTCTGAATCTATTCTATCTCCTTTCTTACGGCACCCTATTCAATCCAATACAAAGACCCCAACCGGCTACTTATACAAATAGATAAATGCCACACCAACTTTGTTTACTGTTAATCATTTAAAACTGCATCAGTTTTAAATGCAGTGTGACTTTTCATCAAGCCCAGACTGTGCCTCCAGCAGCTGAAGTGAATGCCAAGTCGATCGCCCCGTTTATCGATGCGAGCCGCTGACGACTCTGTTAATCCAGATTTATTATTTGATGACATGAATTTGAATAATGAGGGAACGCTGACAGATTCAGACTGACAGGATGTTCGGCACTCAAATGCCACAACAAATTGCTTCTGGAGGTAAAATGTTCCTGGAAGCTATAAGACTGCTGTTGATTAGAGAGCTGCTGCCTCACGACTTCGGGAATCACTTTGCTTTGTTTATTAACACGGAGCAAATAAAAAAATATGTCCACTAGATCATAAAAGCGAACATGTGGATTATGTAAATTGAATCGGACCTCACCTTGACATTGGAGGTTAAAAAGAAAACTAAACATCCGACTGTTGAGCTACTGAAGGAGAGATGGCTAAGTTGTTTGTTCCGAAACATAATGTCTGCAGGGCCAGAGTGGCTGGATAAAACGACTCTCTGTTTCAGCTGCATGCTGAGCACAAAGCTGCAGGATTATATAAATATGATACAGCACTATGAATCTTTTTGTGACCTTGACGGAGCTACAAAAGCCTTTTGATGTGCAGCATCTATAAAAGTTCGAGACATTCTGTGTTTATATGCATGTCTTATCTATTTCATTTAAATGCGTGCAAATGTGCATATATTTGCAAAATCTCAAGGTGGTTGGTTTTGTCAGAGGTCAGAGTTCTTGCTTCAAAACAGACTTCAAACTAGAGGCCAAAAAATTGAGAGAGGTACCGTATACGTCCTTTTAGATTTCACTTACAAGTTTACACAAGTGTTTTATATGTTGGGTTTTAGCTTTACAACCCAAAGGAAAGTCAAAAGAGGCTTCAGCAAACAATAGCTTTCACTAATGATTTGTCATGAGCGTGTCCCACTTACTCTCACATGCCTGGAAATTCTTGAGTTGAGGTTTGACCTTCTGTCCCCGCAGTGAACTTGTTTAGCTCCTACGGCCCTCGTCTTCTTCAGTAAACACTCTGCCTAACGTTTCAGTAAACGAAGGAACATGAACTCTTCTTTAGACTTTATGTCCAAGTTAGTGCTGTCAGTTGATTAAAAAGTTTAATCAGATTAATCACTCTCTAGCACTGTGATTAATCGATTACCATAAATATGCAAGTTTTTTAAAAAATGTTTAAGAAAACATTTTATTGTCTCAAACCAAATTGTCTGACAGCAACAATGGAATGGTTTAGACCAAAGAGAGAATGCCTAGTTAAAGTCTAGACAAAGTGTCTTCAAATCCAGGCCTCAAAGGCTGGAGAGCGGCAACTTTTCAAGCAGGGTGCTCTGCGGTGAGATATGGAGTATTTCTTGTGTCTGGGTGAAGTTTGTGTGAGCTGCGATTGGTGGCTGTAGGAAAGTGTGCAGAGTTTGGCGATGGTTGGAAAGTAGGTGAGGTTAGTGACCAAATATGTCTTACACAAACTCATCACACATCCAGGAACCTTCCACTTAGTGACTGCAGAGACCTTCTTCGTAAACTTTAAGGTGTCTGTGCTTCAACACAACTGAGTCAAATAATGGGGCCATTAGCATGATTCTGGAGAACTTGACTGCACCGAGAAAATCAACCAGCCATTTGATTTAGGCGTATTGAACCAGGCAAACATCTGGACATTGCTGGATTTGAGGAGCACAAAAAAAATTTTGATACAAAAAAATTTAATAAAACATAGGGAAGGCTGTGGCAGTTACTTAATAGAAATGGTGAAAGGAAATGCTGCCAGTTAATGAGTCTGTATGTCCTGGTACACATTTATAAAAAAAGTGAGTTGAGTTTGGTTGGGGTAGGATGTGAAAATGATTGGTTTGAAAGCTAACGTTAAATGGTTTTATTGTGTGACTGCTGAGACTCGGTGTCACAACCTGAACTTTACACAGTTCTTGAACTGATAAGGAAGGACAGGTTATGGAAACAGAAGTTTGTAGGTTTGAATGACCTGGGACTCAACTCTCTGTTATTATGTTATTCTTCCGTCTGCCTGACAACAGGTATAAAAATGCAACAGTTGCTTAAACTTGGCACAGTAGATCTCTCCCTATATTTCTGCCAGTGCTAATGCTAATGATCAAAAAATAGAAATACTAATACCTCTGTCAGTTTGGAAGATGTTAAAAGCTTCTCCAGATGACTTTAGATTAATGAAGGACTGACAGGCTTAAGTTTAATGGTAAGGATGAGAATAGACTTGGGGTGTCTTCACAACATGGGAGACCAAAATGAAAAGATTTGTTACATTTTCAGCTGGGCTGGTTGGCTTTCACACTCCTGTCAGTGTGACAACAATCCAAGACCTTTGAAAGACCCGTTTACCCTTTCACCCCTGAAGAAGACATGAACCCAACTTTCCCCTTTGCTAAATGTAAACAAAATGGAGAAGCATCAGATCTTAGCGGTTGTAGGATTTCTTTTTTTGCTATTGATAAAAGACCACGACTCGTTTCTCCCCAAAGCGTTTTATACTCGCATTTGTTTTTGTTGTGTTTACCCAGAATACCCTGCGGTATAGCCTGCTTCCTGCTTTTGGAAGGGACTCTGATTCACATGCATTCAAACAACGCCAGAATTCACTTCAACCAAACCGAAACCTGGGTTTTTAGGCGGACCAGAGTTTGAGTGCGCATTCAGTCTATGGGAACTAAAGTGGGACAATACAGGTCCTTCTCAAAAAATTAGCATATTGTGATAAAGTTCATTATTTTCCATAATGTAATGATAAAAATTAAACTGTCATATATTTTAGATTCATTGCACACCAACTGGAATATTTCATGTATTTTATTGTTTTAATACTGATGATTTTGGCATACAGCTCATGAAAACCCAAAATTTCTATCTCAAAAAATTAGCATATCATAAAAAGGTTCTCTGAACGAGCAATTAACCTAATCATCTGTATCAACAAAATAACTCTAAACACCTGCAAATGATTCCTGAGGCTTTTAAAAACTCCCAGCCTGGTTCATTACTCAAAACCACAGTCATGGGTAAAACTGCCGACCTGACTGCTGTCCAAAAGGCCATCATTGACACCCTCAAGCAAGAGGATAAGACACAGAAAGAAATGTCTGAACGAATAGGCTGTTCCCAGAGTGCTGTATCAAGGCACCTCAGTGGGAAGTCTGTGGGAAGGAAAAAGTGTGGCAGAAAATGCTGCACAATGAGAAGAGGTGACCGGACCCTGAGGAAGATTGTGGAGAAGGGCTGATTCCAGACCTTGGGGGACATGCGGAAGCAGTGGACTGAGTCTGGAGTAGAAACATCCAGAGCCACTGTGCACAGGTGTGTGCAGGAAATGGGCTACAGGTCCCTTATTACCCAGGTCAAGTCACTTTTGAACCAGAAACAGCGGCAGAAGCGCCTGACCTGGGTTATAGAAAAGCAGCACTGGACTGTTGCTCAGTGGTCCAAAGTACTTTTTTCGGATGGAAGCAAATTTTGCATATCATTCAGAAATCAAGGTACCAGAGTCTGGAGGAAGACTGGGGAGAAGGAAATGCCAAAATGCCAGAAGTCCAGTGTCAAGTCCCCACAGTCAGTGATGGTCTGGGAGCCATGTCAGCTGCTGGTGTTGGTCCACTGTGTTTTATCAGGGGCAGGTCAATGCAGCAGCTATCAGGAGATTTTGGAGCACTTCATGCTTCCATCTGCTGAAAAGCTTTATGGAGATGAAGATTTCATTTTTCAGCATGACCTGCTCACAGTGCCAAAACCACTGGTATTACTGACCATGGTGTTACTGTGCTCAATTGGCCTGCCAACTCTCCTGACCTGAACCCCATAGAGAATCTGTGGTATATTGTGAAGAGAAAATTGAGAGACCCAACACTCTGGATGAGCTTAAGGCCGCTATCGAAGCATCCTGGGCCTCCATAACACCTCAGCAGTGCCACAGGCTGATTGCCTCCATGCTACGCCGCATTGAAGCAGTCATTTCTGCAAAAGGATTCCCGACCAAGTATTGAGTGCATAGCTGAACATAATTATTTGAAGATTGACTTTTTTTGTATTAAAACACTTTTCTTGTATTGGTTGGATGGAATATGTAAATTTTTTGAGATTCCTATCTCAAAATATTTTGGCTTTTCATGAGTTGTATGCCAAACTCATCAGTATTAAAACAATAAAAGACCTGAAATATTTCAGTTGGTGTGCAATGAATCTAAAATATATGACAGTTTATTTTTTTATCATTACATTATGGAAAATAATGAACTTTATCACAATATGCTAATTTGTTTTAGAAGGACCTGTACTACATTTAGAATGAGTTGATTAGAATAAGGATAACCCATCATTTGTGATACTTAACAGCTGTATCTTATATTTCACCTGTTGACTGTTTGTCAAATCTTTCTTAGTTTGGCTATGTCCCCATTATTAACCCTTTAAATTAAGCTTGTGTGAGGAAAACATGTGAAATGTAAATTCCTTTCAGTGACTTCTTTATAAGAGTAATTCTTCAAATTTGTGTTTCAGGTAAGAATGAATATGTTTCTGGTTCCGTTTTCTTCTTTATCCCCCAACACGGTGCCTGGCAGATGTATGGAGATCTCAAAGAGCTTGTAAAAATTCCTGACAAGCCGATGAAACGACTGTGAGCTGCATACTCTCATAACTTTGCTCTCTTTGAAAGAATATTCTTTGAAATAAACAAACTAATAAAGCCTCAATGGACAAAAACAGCAATTCAACAAGGTCCCAGCTCTGTTGTTCATTTTTACTTCATTCAACTTTGAGTTTCTGTGCAGAGCAGGTCAGCGTATCAGAGTCTTTATGCCAGCATAACCAGCCCAGTGCCATTCATGTTTTAAATTAAACAAGATTTGAAGTGACTTGTTTCCTTCACTGCACTCGATGTAAGGATTCCCCCACCTGTAACCTCAAATGACACACGGGAAGATAAATGTTAACTTGTAAAGTTGATTGTGGAGGATAACCGAAGAGATGAACTAATGCTGTTAGCGACTCATATTTGCATTGAAAATAAATATATTGTAAATATACGTTTCATTATAGAGAATAGTAAATAGAATGCACATGGATTTTTTTTTTTTTGCGCCTAAGTGGCTTGGTTGCAGAGGTTCTGTAAAATGTTTATCCTATATTAAAATTCACGAGCAGCCAATATCTTGATATTGGCATATCTCATTAGTAGTCATAGGTCAGATAGCTTTACCTATGAATTTGCTTAGAAAAAATTGGGCACATATATGAAAAAATAAAAGTATGGAAAGCCATTTGTGTCTAAACTTTATTCTTTGTACTACCTTCTGTTTTAAAATGATTAGATTTTTTTTTCAAAGTTGCTTCAAGCAATGTGGTTTTACAATAATTTTATACAAAGTATCAACATAGTTGTTATAATGACAGCCTTGTTTTTTTTCATCTACTAAATTTTTTCTGTGTGACAGGAAAAACACAGATGAATTTATGTTTTCATGGAAAGATGTTGCAGCACCTATATAACCTGCAGAGGTTAAATTAATTCAAATTACTTCATTTATATAGCACCAATTCTCAACAAATATTGTCTCCATGTACTTTACAAAAACATAATTTCAGTTCAATCATGCATACATTCTGACTGATCCCAGTTATCAGACAATACAGACACGTTTCAATCCTTTTTTAATGAATTAAACTTGTCTGAACTCTTCATACGAACTACTTCACAGTCCAGTGCTCCTAAGTTGTAAACAGCATAACGAGGAGCATTGTTGTCAAAGCAAACGCCACAAAAGAGCAGGAGCTTCTTCTTAAAGGAACAGCGGCCAATTTCAAAGCATCAGACCTAGAAGAATTACCGAAACACGACTTATGTTTCACACATACAGCATTTTTATATAAACTGAAGGTAATGTAGATACTTGGATTTGCTGTAATATGTCACTATGTGCCTGGAAAATACACAACACTGGGTCTTTAAGGGTCAACTGACCATTCCCAAAAGAATGGTAAATGCTCTGAGTTTATCTAAGTGGTCTAATTATTAGCTAAATTAACAGGAAATAATTTTCATCAATGTAGAACTTATAGAGCGTCTGCATAGCGTGTGATTGAGTGACGATTTCCCCAACATTTGAGCATAGGACTGGGTAATATTGTGGAAATGTCTTATGATTTATTTTTGTAACTGTAAAATCAATATTAGTTTTATCAGGATTTTCCATCTTCTTTTGATAATGTTCATCCATCCATCCAGAAAGATCCACCATAAACTTACGTTTGACATTAAAACAAATGCCTGAAGCTTTTTTGTTTTTTTTTTTCAGGTAAAAAAAAAATCAATTTAGTTAAAATGGGTATTTGATTTATATATACAGTCATTTTTATGTACCTAAGCTTGCGAGCCTCGCACATGATGTTTTAATATCCGCCTTGTAACAGTCGGGTTATCTGACTCATCGTGCTTGACATTTTAAAGATAATCCCCGAGAAACCTCGTTTCGGTGCGTCACGGGAACTTCAGCCGACTGAACGGATGGAAAACGTCTCGCTCGCATTGTGGAAATTTGTCAGCTGCTACAAATATCTGAGATGATGGGATAAACAGAAATTTGCTAATATTGTACCAGAGCGACGGGAGGTCAGTCGCCGCCGTTTTCTCATCATTTGACAATCACAGCTTCTATTCTTCTTACTAAGTCGAGACACTAACTCAGTGCTAAGTGACAGGCTGAGCGATGCGGCTCGGTCTCCGTCCTCCTTTGGGGATCTCAGTGGCAAGCAGATCTCACTCTGTTCTTCACTGTTGTTGTTTATATCAGATTGTCCCTACTTCTCGCGATTCCAGCTGCAGGATATGGAGAAGTCGGTTTTGCCTTTCCTGTTATTTGTGGATTTTTATTGCAGCTCGCACTAATTTCTGAGTAATATTACTTTTAGTGCTGCAATTCTAAGCTTCTTAGATGAACTGACATCGCGTTTTCTTCCTAGATGATTCAGAATCGACTCCGTGACTCGCATTACTTCAGCGCTTCTTTTGCATTCCGGTCCTGGCCTTCCTGTAGCGCTTTGTTTGGATCAAATACGTTCTTCTGTTTGGTCCTTCGTGTGCTTGTCTGTGTTTACTCGAATACGAAAGTTTGTGCGGCTTCAAAAATTTACATTCAGGTCGATATCGGGAGCATCGTATTGGGAAGGAGGAGAGGGAAGTCAGAACGGATAGTGTGAGACGACCTGTGAGCGGCCCCGGTGTGATCCAGATGGACAGGCTGTCTGGGCCGCTGTCAGGGTCTCTCTGAGGAGGAACCGTGTGAGACTGGAAAGATGTCTGGAAGGTAGACTGGTGTCTTCCTGCGTGACTCATTGTGACTTAAACCGTCCTCCATGCCAACAGCGACAAGAAGAGAACAGCTTCCATGCGGACCACGCAATCTGCTGATTTCAGTCATCTATTTTGGCACTTCATTTACTCTGACAGTTCAACAACCCCACTGGACAATGTCTCACTACTGTAGTGCAACTGTCTACAGGAGTGTAAGTATCCACTGTCTTAAAGTATAGTTAATGTTATTTATGTTTTATGTGAATTACTAAAGTAGCCCAAACTGTGAAGTGAAAAGTAAATGATAGTTAAGCATGTTTTTGCGACAAAAACATCTGCAAACTGTGGTGTGTTACTTGTAAGCAGCTTGTTAAGTCAATAATAAACCGTCATTCATTGCAATTACAGCTGTATGTTTTTTTTAAAGGGGTGCTGTTATTTATTTTCCAGGCACATAGTCATTTTATATCAAAGGTGACTTTTTGTCATCTGTTATAAAAATACTGTACATATCAAACATAACTTCAAAGAAATTTGACTTTGTAATTTGACGCCTTGAAATCAGGCCTCTGTCTCTTTAAGAAGCTCCTGCTCTTTCCCACACTCCACCTTTAGCGCATCATTGCTTGGCGTCAGCTCAGGAGACTTGCGGTTCCTTGAGGTGTTTGCTAATTGCTGCTACCGTTAGTCTGGTGGAGCTTGGTGGGGAAAAGCTGGGGGAGGGTTGCTCTTTGTGGAGCTTTGTGGAAATAAGTGGAAATTTGTAAAAGCAAGCGTTTAGGTTGCCATGTGAGATTAAAATATTTCTCAAACATGCATGAAAGAATCAAATAAACACTCTAAGCATGTTTTTGATGAGGGAAAAAGTAGATTTTACATAATACCCCACCTTCATAAATGATAAAAAATTCTCAAAAATGTAAAAAACACAAGTAAATATAAAAACCTCATATGTTTACTATAAAAGGCTTTATTGTAGCAGGGATCATTTAGTCCTGAGATTTACCTGCAACTTCACCATCCAGTAATTTCTGATATATATCGTTTTCTTTATCGGTGTTTAAAGTCGCTGTGTACGCTGTCACTTAATACCAATTTGATTAAAAGCATTCAGCATAAACATTAAAATCCCATTACCAGCATCAAACAAGCAGAGGAAATACAAATCCATTACAGAGTAAGAGGCCCTCTTTGTTCCCCTTCACTTTTCAACAAATATTTAAACTTTTCAAACTGCTAATGGTAGCCTTTCATTGTTAAATATGTAAAGCTAAATTTTGCATTGCAGGAAACTTTATCAACTCAAGTGATTCTTAGTGCCTTTCAGTCCCTTCAGGGAATAAGACGCGTTGCAGCAGAGCTGCGGTTTCTGCGGCTCAACGGTGTTTAGAAGGAGTCGCTGAGTCGAAGCCCCCTAGGGAGAAAACAGGGTCTTTATCACGTTGATGGTGGTGATAACCTTGAAAGGTGGCAGTGCGGTTGCAAAATGCACGGCCATTAAGTGACCATGGTCGTCCAGAAAAGAGGACGAGAGTGAAGCCGGGATGTGCCCCGCAGCCAGACCGGGCAACCTGAAGCTAACTCCCTGTTGTCCTCTTCCATTGTGGGCCTCCAGAAATGCCTTTTCAGTAAGGAAAATGTTCAGCTGCCACTGAGATAACAGGAAATAATTTTTTTTTTTTTTTTTTTTTTTTTTTTTAAAAACACCAACTAGCCTCTCACACAGCTTTCCACTCATCGGGGGAGAGAAGAGCAAANCTGCTCTTTCTGAAGCTCCATCTTCAGGAAGTCATCACAACATGGCTTCTCTATTAACCCTTTAACCAGGGTTACACTAAGATGTAGCTCTTATAAGCTCAGGAGTTCCACCAGGTGTTTGCCAATTCCTTCTGGCTAGTCTGAAGGAGCCGAGTGAAGGAGTTGCGGGAGAGGGCTGCTTTGTGAGGAGGAGCTGCGCCTTGAAGGCGGAGCTTGGTTCACCTAGGCGTTTTTGCACATCTGAATGGTTAAATGATTAAAGGATTTCTCCAACATGCCTGAAGAATCAAAGCAACTCTCCAGTTATGTTTTTGATGAGGGAATCACATTATGACATGATGTAAAGCTAAAAAAAGTCTATTTTACATAATACTTCCCCTTTAAACAAAATTGGACACACTGCCGAAGTGGCACCACGAAGAATCACTCAAGAGCAGACATCATTTGCAAAATAAAACCCACACTTCTAGCGTTGGGCATATCGTATCTGAGTGTGATATTTTTCCTCCCGTGAGGATCAGAGCCATCTCATCCCTCTTCATTACCATTTCACGTCCATCCACAGAGAAGCTGAACCTCTGGCTTTACATGGAATTACTCTGCAGTCCCCCGACTGCCCAGGGAACTTCCCGATCCCCACTCAGGCCCAATCTCCTCCATTTACTTCCCCTCAGGCTTCATCCAAGTGTGACTGATAGGGCCAAAGTAGGGAAAAAATGCAGCAGGCCAAGCCTCCAATAAGATTAAGGGCTGTTACGTGTCAGCTCAACGTCTCTCTCTCCCTTTTTCTTCCTCAGTTTGCCACATCTGCATGCATTTAGTGTTAACTTCAGGGAGACATGTTTGAAGCAGAAGACTTGACTGAATGTGAGCTAGATGTTACCTCCATAGAAGTCCTGATCAGTGAGCAGGAGCTTTAGAGTTGGCAGATTAGGAACACGCAAGTGTATACCATGAAGGGAAAAAAACATCAACAATAACCCTAAAGAAGTCATTACTGCCGACTTTCAATCTTGGGAGAATTATAACACCATTTCCGAACAATGTGAATGGCATAATTCCATAATGAGAAACATTATTCACGAGTGAAACATACTTGGAATAATAAAAGCTCTTTCGGATGGAGCGGACACCGCAGGAAATCCAACCGAAGTTTAAATTGCACAAACTCTCTCTGACTCCGCTGGTCTCAATTACCAGTTTAACAATTAAAGTTTATGGCAGCATCATTAGGAAAAGAGAAGTAGAGCTTGTTTGAAAAGGTTTCCAGGAGAAAGACTCCTCTTCTGAGAGAGAATGTGGCATCAAGACTCAAAGTTGCTTCTGTCTGGTGGACAATTAAGAGCAAAATAAAGAACTTTTCCTTGCACCATCACTTCATACTGTCAAAGATGGTGGCAGGGAGGTACTGATTAGCTTTTGTGTTAAATCCATAGGATCTTGACACCTTGTAGTTGCTGAATTGACCATAAAGTATTTTCCATACTTTATGGTCAATTCAGCAAAGCGAAATCCGAAGCAACAGCTAAAGCTTCACTGAAAGAAAGCATGGTCTACATGCTTGGGAATAATGCGATGTCTATTTTTTTCATGTGTTTTTTTTTTTATTATTATTATTTTTGGCATTATTTTGTTTGGACAGTCGCAGTGTGAAATTCATGTTTCATGGATTTTGGTTGGATTTATGGATAAAGTTATTGGAATATTTTCTGCATTTGGCCATTTATTTTTTAAAACACTGACAGAAGATTCTGAAGGTCGTCTGTCATTTTCACTGATTACAATTCACATGGTCCATGGCTAGGCGCAGACGAGCTGATATTTGTAACTTTATGCACATCATGGAGGAAACAAAATCAATCAATGCAAAAAATTCCAGCCAGAGTATCAACTCTGACCTGGACTAAATGCGTCTCGCTTATCCGAAAGCTGTGTCGACTTGTTATCGCTTCAACTGGAGAAATGTTCTCTGATTTCAAAACTCAGGCTGAAGTGATGCTTGTAGTTCCAGTGTGCAGTGGGGGCAGCAGAGCGCAGATTCAGCCTCCAAATCAACATCAAAACCTTGAGACATTTGGTTATGCACAGGCAGATGGACAATTCGTTTTCCATTTTCCATAGTTTAGCAAACTATGTTGAATATACAACTGAATGAAGATAAAATGCAATTAAATATGTCCTTATTGTTATATTAAAAAATTATGGGTAAAATTATTATGACACAATCTGTCAAAATGAAAGTCAATTGCAGGTTGGATGTGAACGTTTTCGGAACCTAGTAGAAGCAGATCTTATTCATTGCATAATGCAACGCTGGTTAGAGGAGGCTTTATTTCTTTCTACCAAATACTGGTTAACAGGGCTCTGTATTTTATCTTCTGAAGGAAGATCACCAAACTTCCTTGAGGGAAAAAAAAATCAACTGGAAAGAAAACCCTTAGGCCAAGCAGATTGTCTTTAGGTGTTGTGCGGGTAACAAAGGATGGAAGGTGAAACAAGGGCGGCTATGAACATGTATTTTTTTATTAATCACCCCACTAGGGAGGCCAAATCAGAAAGACTTGGATGGTGTTACAATATCAGACTGTGGTTGGATTTCAGAAAGCTCCTGAATGCTTCTTTCATCCAGCCCAATTTATCCCGGCTCTGGGTCATCAGGGACACCTTCCGGTGCTGTGCGCCACGCCAGCTAACCTCTGGACTGCTAAAGGCTAAGCCGTGGCAGAGAAGAAGCTTAAAACAAATTAATGAAGGAAGTAAGGATCATTTAAAAGTGGACAACAAGTACAATGGAAACAATCTCTGAAGGCTTTTTTATCATGAATATTTTATGTTAGCTGGATTTAGGCTTGGATAAATTATGAGAGATGTGCACAGAATGAAATTGTCTTAAAATCTCTTAAGGTAAAAATAAATAGTTGATTGTAGAGCATCTTTGTTCCAACATCTGGTTATGCATCCACATTGGCCTTGTGGATGCAAAGACTGATGCATTACACAGTCATTCACACTATGTTGGAGATTTTACAGACTAGTTTCATTTGGCACACATGTTATTGTGAGGAAGAAAGTATAATCTGGTAAGGCATTTGAAGAACGCTCGGTAAAGACAAAAGTCTTTGCATTAGAGTAAAACTGATGGGTGATCCGTTCCAGTTTTCATACTTTCTGAATCTTTTCAAGACCTCATCTTCCCCTCATCAGCTAATTATCTCACCAGCAACCTGAACGATGAAACATGATTGGATGCTTTTCAAGATAACATTCAGTTCAGGGGTTTCAGTATCGCATGAAACTGAAGTCAAAGTGATAGCCACAAAATCCATTGCTGCATTTGGAAGGAAAATGTTGGGAACTTTGCAGGCTTCAGAGCTGTGATGCACTGGGATGTCAGCTGCATGTTGAGAGAGCATTTTGCTGCGAGATGGACTTGAGAAAAAAAAAAGATTATATGAAAATATTGAGGTAACATCTGACGATATATAAGCTAGGAAGAAAAAGCTTGGGTACAACTGAGACTAACAAAAGACCCTAAGCATTTCTGGTTTCAGCAAATTTGTGAAAAGAGCTCAAAAGGTTTGTGCAATCAACCCGACTCATTTTCATCACCTCTGATGAAAATGGAGGAATGGGCCAAAGTTACACCAAACTATTGTGGGAATGATATGGAGGAAGACATGAAATGTTTGACTCGATGTGAAAGTAGGCAATTCAGGTAAGTACTACGTTTATTTGAATCCAGATTTGAATAAATCTCTGTCATTACTTTGGCATTTAGCAAATGAAAATATTGGCATTTCTTTCTGACTTAAAACAGAAAAAGTTTAGCCTGATTTAATGTCAGACAGTCAGAAGAAAAGTGAAATGTTTTTCAGCTCATCTTTATCCTGCTGTCACTCACCAGGTGAGATCTCCGTTTCTATATCTGTGTGACCTGGATTTAGTTTGCCTCCCTGGGTAGATGTTTTGTAAGTTTGCAGTATTCTGTTTGTTTTTTTTCTTCTTTTTTTTTTTAACTAAACACCCAATCCGTTAGTAATATCTGCATTGATCCTGACATTGAAAAAAATCTCCAGATCAGGTGTCTAAGACAATGTGCCCAATCCGTAAAGGCAAATCTATTCAGTCTAATGCTATGCTTTGTGCTCTGAGCTATGTCTTGCTCTATTATTTATTTTACATTATATATTTAGAATGACTAATTTCACTTTCTGAACCATTTGAAGGAAGGTTATCTTTCAGTTTTTTACATTATACAAAGTCAGTCTGTTGTTTTTGTCAGATTCTGTGTTATTTATTTTTCATTGGCTGCTATACTCACTGCAGAGACTGAACAAATCAAAGTTGTGCTGTTTTTACATGTTTGGCTAAACTTGTGAAGATATTGGTGTATTTAAGTGTGCTGTACCGGTGCAAAGACATAAAATATATTTGTAATTCAGTTCATTTATGTCAGCTGTTTTTCTGTATCGGATCATTTCGGCCAATACTAAACCTCAGATATCTGTATCGGTATTGAAAGTGAAAAAAAGTGAGTCAATGCATCCCTAGTGTAATACTTTCATCATCACTGTCTCCTCAACAACTTATCAGCTGTAACTCATAAGTTTTAGTGCTACAATGAAAACCACATACAATATTTAAATGTTCTCTGTAATGACGGTACATCATTACCTTTTCTGTTCTCAAACGAACAAAGCACCAAAACATAATGTCAGAGACGTCGCACCCACTTTTCCAAATGTTTGTGAAATAAAATGTCTTTTTTGGCATCTCGACAAAATGAAGGAGTTAAACAATCAGCTCCATCACATTTGTTTGTTCAACTCTTCATTGCTCTCAGTAATAGTGCCAGCTGTCACTGGCTCGTCTGCAGAGGCATCTCAGGCATCAGGGATCTTCGGGGCATGCTGGGTGTGATTATCTCACCCATGCTTCCTGAAAAATATAGCAGAAAATGTAATAAGTGAGAATCTAAATATCTGAGCATCCGGAGTGTATTAACAGGTGGGAAAAAAAGTGTGTAATTGCTCTGAACTCAGGGATTACCATGTTTGTTGTAAGTGTGGAGTCTGATTGGGGATGCGGGTGGCAGGAGAGGAGGGACGCAGGAGGGAATATTGGTCCAGATGGGAATATTTCAGGTCCCATTTTGACAGCATGTTAGGAAAATAATCTCAAAACAGATTCGAGCCAAAAAAGAAAAAACCCAAAAAACACACACGGTGAATTTCAGTTGTCTTAACACCGGCGCACACTGTTACGTGAGCAAGTAAACACACTGAGAATGATGTTTATCTGGAGATGGGCGAGCCCTGCCTCACAGACTGTGCACAGACACACTCTGTCAACTGCATCCAAATGAGCTTTTTCCATCGGAGCAACTTTTAGTGAGTGTGGATTTCAGCAAACCCTGTGATGCAGTCAGATCTTCTGCACTGCTGCGTCCTCATGTGAAAGATTATCTCAGCGCTTAATGCAGTTGCTTTCCATTTCCAGTACAGAGAGAAAACACAAGGGGTGTAGTCTTGTGTCTCTCCGGGAGGGATTTTTCTTCATAAATATCAGTTTATTATAGTTGAAGAGGTCTTCCTTTAATACAGGAATGTCCAAAGTGTTCCCAGCACATGTCTTTAGATTTAGAGGTTTAGTTTCTTAAAAAAATAAAAATAAAAAATAAAAAAACTACTTAGCTTGTATTATTTAAAGGATTTGCCAGATGTGCTTGAAAGAATCAAGGCAGCACTCCAGATACGTTTTGATGAGGAAATAACATTATAAAATGATGTAAAGCTAAAATATTTTTACATAATACTACCCCTTTAATCTGCCATGGCAACAATTTAGCTAGGCAAAGCACCTGGGTGGACCTAGTCCCGCCTTTGAGGGCAAAGCTCCACCTAGGAGGTGCAGTTTCCAAGCTTCCACCTCACAGAACAGTCAGCCCCCCCCACTCAGCTCCTTCAGACTAGCCAGTAGCAATTAGCTAACACCTGGTAGAACTGTGCATTAGCTGAGCTCATTATAGGAGCCACTTCTCACTGCAACGCTGGTAAAAATGTTGTTAAAGGGTTAATAGAGGAGCCATGTTGTGATGACTTCGTGAAGGCGCAGTTTCAGAAAGAGCAGGAGTTTTTAAAGAGACAGAAGCCCAAATTCAAATTTGTTAAATTACAAGGTCAATTTTCTTTTGAGTCATATTTTGATGTATTTAGGATTTTAATAACATTTGAAGGTAACTTAGTTACTTAGTTCTGCCAGAAGAAGGCACTAAATGCCTGAAAATTTCAAAATACTTCCCTTTTTCAAATTCAGAATTGTCTATTCAGTTTTTTGGTGAGTTGGAGAAAATTATTTCACAGTTAGATTGTTTTTTCATTCTTTGCTTAATGATTCGTTTTGCTCTTTTGTTGCCAAGGTTGCCTTGAAGCAAGACTGTCCTTAGTTTAAATTCCAGTCAAAGCATCTCTGTGTGGAGTTTGCATGTCCTCCCCATGCATGCTAAGCATTTGGCTTCCTCCCACCGTCCAACCAAAAAAAAAAAAAGGTGCATGTGTGTCTAACTGGCCTGAAGGATGAGTGTATTGAATGCTGCAGAAGGCACCATCTCCCTGTGGCAAAACAAGAATTGAGTTGGTGTAGCTCACGGAGGACTTAAGACAGAATGCAGTCCTTGTGGGCCAGTGTCCCGCAACTTCTAGATGTGTCTGAATCAAATAGCTCCTCAGGATGCAGTCACGTTCTACAGATTTTTGCTAATTATGTAATTATTTCTAAAGCAGAAATCAATCTAAGGGTGTTTTCCCACCTGATAGTCTGGTAGACTCAGCTCAATTGGGGACCAAAATTAAAACATTTGTTATATTTTCAGCTGTTGTGGTTTGCTTTCCCACTGCGCTGTGTCAAACGAACCAAACCCCTAGAAAAATCTGTTCTCCTCTTTGCCAACTAAAGAAAAATCTGTTCTCCCCTTTGCCTGTGGTGGCACTGCGCCATAAATTAATGAAGGAAGTTACAGAAAGACCTCTGAAGAAGACACCGAGCACAACTTCCTTCTTTACAAAATGTCAACAGAAATGGAGTGGCATCAGATTTTTGTAGGATTTCTCTTTTGTCATTGGTAGAAGATCAGCAGGCATTTATGCTGCTAGTGCTAGACTTGTGCATTTGCTTTGGCTGTATTTACCCAGAATGCCCTGCATTGTAGTCTGCTAACTGCTTTTCACTTCAATTGAACAGACCTAGGTTTCCAGGTGGACCAGTGTTCACTTTTTTTGGTCCACAGAGTTCGTCAAACAAACCGGACTTTCTAGGCAAACAAACCTACTGAAGGAAACCACAAGCGCAGTATGAAGAACATACTGAGCACAACTTCCTTTTTTACAAAACATTAACAAAAATTAAGTGCCGTCAGATTTTAGCAACGGTAGGATTTCTCTCTTGTCTGTGGGAAAAGACCACTCGCGCCTTTGTTTTGGTTGTATTTACCCAGAACGCCATGTGCTTTAGTCTGCTTCCTGTTTTCAGAGACGTCTCCAGACCACCTGCATCCACATATGCATTCAAACCATGCCGGAGTTCACTTCAACCGAACTGAGACCGAGGATTTTAGGTGGACTACAGGTTGATTCTGCATTCACACCACCCCAAACAAACCGGACTTTCTAAGCAAACAAACTAGAGTTTGATTGAAGCAGACTGACAATCCATGGTTTATGAGTCATCAGTGGCAAGAAGCCTCTTCTATGACTGCGTCGTACCTCATCTCTGCTCTCTGAGGTTTGTTTACTTCATTGAAAACATATGAGGGTCACATGCACAACACTGGTTTTTTAATGAATTGTTTTTCCATCCCAGTGACTTCAACAAGCACATCTTTTATAGGGGCAGAATTGATTGGGAAGTGATGATGAACAATCCATTAGAGGTCAGCAAGCAGGAAATGAGGTGTTGATGATAAACCTGATTCAAATGCGCCTCTAAATAATGGACCATTCCATTTTTATAATGCATTTTATCATTTATTATTGAGAAGTGTTATTTTCTAAAACATCAAGTCACAGCTTGAAACCCTAAAACAAAGACAACACTCACAGTGCTGTCCAAAAAACTATTTATACATATAAAACATGTATGCTTTATTACATAACGATCACAAATTTGAGCTTATTTGATTGATGTTTGATTTAACAAACCAACACAAAATGTTACATATTTAAATGAATGTGAACTGGACCAAAACTTTTAAATAGATAACAAGTAAAATAGGCCCGGCCCAAAAATAAACAGATTTTTATTTTATTTATTTATTTTCCATACTAACATGTCACCACCAGATGCTTTATCATTCCTAAGTTAGTCTGTGAGTAACATACCTATTATCATTAGCATCATTTGCAATTAGCTTGCATCATACCAGTGTTATTATGGCTATTGATTTTAACCTTTAACCTTAGTAATAAACCAAAAAACAAAACATTTATTAGATTTTGAAGTGCAGAGTGGTATTCAAATGTGTCATATTATTTTAAACATTTGAAAGTAACATCAAATGATAAACACTAAATGTACAGTTGGTTAGGGTAAGTTAGGTGTCTTGTGTTTTCCCCAACTGTAGAGGCGTTTCCATTAACCATAAAATTGCACAAATTGAAATTACAAATGTAAAACTGCTCAATTGTAACCCAGCAATTTTGAAAAAAATAAATAAATAAATAAATTGCTGTGTTTTTGCCTCTTCTCTGATGGCTATTTGGAGAATAGAGTCAGAGATTTGTGAACATTTTTAATGGGAATGCAGCTAGCGACAGCAGCCAACAGCAGGAAGAGATTAACCTATTATTTGTGTAACAACTCTAAAAATAATTTAGATTTTGTTTTTCCGTGTGTAGCAGCATTCAGTGTGTAGTATATGGGGCACCCCTGGTGGTGTGGAGGCTCTGTGTTAACTGATATGTGCCTGAAAAGTGTGGGGTGTACGACACACACCAGGTTGAGGGGAACTCCTCTTTGCCTGACATTTTATAAATTCTTCAACTCCACATTGTCCACTTTGAAGTTGACCGTTACCAACTAATAAATCCTTTTATGGTTATCCGTCAGTCACTATGCTCTGAGACCAGGCATTAAGTGGTTTTATGAGATCCCTGCATCGCACAACATCTGATTAATGAGGCATTAAAATGCAGAAAAGAAACCTCAGCATCGCTTAGTTCAACATGAGGCTGGGACGAAGGAACTGGATAATATCCATTACTTGTCAGGCACTAAATTATTTGTTCCCATGTTCGTGGCTTGATTTCATGTAAAGTATAGTTTGACAAGAAAAGTGATTAAATTTGACATTGCACATATGCCAAAGGTTAGAAGAAAATTCACTCTGATTTGACGAAAATGGGGGGGGGTGGAGGGGAATCCAATAAAGCTTAGCCGTGCCCCAGAAAGAGAAGATGTTAAACCGAGGCCGTTTTTTTCATTTAGACTTTACCTCTTTCTCTCTCTCGCTCAGTTCCTGTTCCCTTATTACCCTGCAGGGAAATGATTTGGCTTGAACCAGCACTATAGTGGGGACAGACTGACTGAGACCCGTAGTGAGGGGTTGTGCCTGCGTTTGAAGCAGAGTCGTATGAGAGGGGGGAAGAAAAAAAAAGAAAAAAAATCTGAAATGGAGGGAAATATTAGTGTATTCATTATTCATTTCCAGCGTTCCTCCAGCCTCGGATTCGGCTGCAGCATCACTGCGCCGGTTTGTTTGTTTCGCCCCAGCAGCATTCTCATAAAGATGCCGCTCCGCCCGAGTGTGCGAGGGGAAAGCTTACACCTGAGTGTGTGAGTGTGCATGTGTGTCACGTCTCCACATGGCTGTGGATGCTTGCAAATGTCCCGTTCCTCGCGGTGGATCTGAGCGCCGTTTCCAGATGGCTTCCAGTGAAACCCCGTCTTAATCGTTGCCCACACCTGTCCTCTCAGGGGTAACCACGACGACGCCACCATTTGATGTATCCTTGTTTAATCCTCAATAGCTCCGTCCTGTTATCATTTGTCTTTTTTTTCCCCTTGCTCAATGGGCCATTAAAAGTTGTTTTTTTGTTTTCCCTACACACACTTCATTACCAACATCCCTAACATATAAATCTCTTTTTGGATAAGAGAAAGGGGGAGAAGAAATAGCTGTCTTGTGATTGCCATTCTTAAACTTTTGTTTGTTTTGCCCTTCTCTGCAGTCTTAATTATGTGGGTGAAAATGTCACACACTAGTTGCTTTTCACAGGTGCTGCTTTGAAAAATAGCACACCTTTAAAGAGGTGTTGGCACAAACAGGAGGCGTTAAACGAGCCCGTTCTCCAGGGGCCTCAAAGATGATCAAGACTGGCAGCTTCAGATGAACAATCAAAAAGTTAAATTCAATAGAAAATGGATGAAAAAAAATTTAATAGATGCCAAGCTGTGAGCTGCAAAAAGAGGTGTAAACTTGTGTAAACAACAATTTATCCACTGTTAGTTTTGAAAGTTTGTTCCGTAAAGTTTTTTGTCAGAATGTGGCTGTCTGGTAAAGGATGTTTATGCTATGTGGGCTCTGGATGGAAAGGTTGGTGCTTTAAGTGAGACACCCTGACTGTGTGTTTGAAGCCAATTAGTAAAGACTCTAAGGTGATGGTCTGATAGACTCAGATCTACTGGAGACCAAAGTTGTAATATTTATGTTTTCAGCTGCTGGGGCTCTCTTTCACACTGCACTTTGTCAGACAAACCAACATTTTTGGAAAACATGTTCCCATCCTCGCCTGAGGTGGCGCTGCTCCAAGAACCACTGAAGGAAACATGAAAACCTCTGAAGACGACAAGAGCGCAACTTCCTTCTTCACAAAATGTGAACAAAAATAAAATGGTGGGAGATTTTGATTTCTCTTTTGTTGCAGGTAAAAGACCCCGAGCCATTTCTCCCACTAGCGCTACACAGACAATTGTTTTGATTGTATTTACCCAGAATACTTTGCGGTATAGTCCGCTTCCCACTTTTGGGGTGGTTGGATTTAAACTTCACGAGAATCTACTTCATCCAAACCGAGACCTGGGTTGGAAAAGTTACAAAGTGCATGTAACTGTAATGTAGATGGAAGTTGAACCCAAACTTAGAACAGGCAGAGGTTGGAGAGTTGATGGTGAAAACGTCAATGAAAAAATAATTAAACAATGACTTTGAAACAAGGTGGTCACAGGGAGCTAAGGGAGGAAACACAAAGGGACAGCGTTGCATACAGTAAACCGTGCACAGCAGGAGGAACCAGCAAGGAGTGAGAGGGGGGGAGAAGGAGGTGTTTAAATAGTGGAAGATTGGATGCTGGAACAATGGATCTGGACTGATTAACTAACAGGCTGCAGGTGTGAGGGGACAGTGTGGAAGGCAGGCTGAGGAGAGAGAAAGGGAGAGAGAGAGACACACACAAGGGAGCGACGAGGAGTAAAACAGGGAAAACAAGTCTAACCAAGACACAATGAGCATAAGAAACAAATATTAAACATAATCCAACTAACAGACTGAGCTAAAGCAGAACAGAAATAAGATTGATTTGATCAAAATTTGAATAAGGATTTATTCAAATCCAAAAAGCCCCAGATCCTTACAGAAATACCGTGAGTATTAAGCATGCTTTGAATGAAATGTTGCTTTCTTTAAAAAAAAAGGGGAAAAAATTGCTATTAGAGTTCAAAATATCTGTTAAATATAAGAGCAAACTTCCCATTTTACTCAACGAGATTAAAAAAGCTCCTACAACTCTGGAAAGATCTTTGATACCCAGTGGGAAAAAGAAAGAATAACATGGTTGTATATTGTGTAAGGATTTCACCGACGGCTAACTATTAGCTGCTGACGATGCTAAAGTTAGCATTTGGGTCAGGGCTAAAAACAAAGGATGTTTCACAGCTAGAGAAATATGGCCTGTCTTTGAGAATCTGCAGTTCAAAATCTAAACTATTTAAACCTGAGCTGAATAGTTCTAAGCTATAAAGACGTTCTCTAAAACAAACTTTTGAGATTAGCATGAAAAAAACAGTTTAGCCAAACCTGGACTTGTCTCATGAGCTTGATGCATCATTACACTCCTAGTCACATGTATTTACTTTCTCTTTGTTTTTTGCAGACAATAAGACATGTCTGAGGTTAAACTATGAAAAAGCTGCTTTTCACTGAGTTAATATTTACCCAAAACCACAGGACGGATTATTATTCTGTTTGCCAAGAGACGGAGCTGCTGATGGTTTTTGACACACCCTTATGAAAGGGAGTTGATTTAAAAAATATTCTGCATTATCTGGGAGTAAAGGAAAGTGAGTTTTCACAACAATGTCAAAGAAAATTGTGTTTTATTTCAAGGTCAACATCTACTGTAACGAGCTCCAGGATTAAGGAAGTTTTAAAAGAACAAGGACATGTGAGTCAAATAAAAAAGTTGTACAAAAATTCCTGTGACAATGTCAAGGCAGATGTTTAGAGAAATTAGGAACTTGGAGTGTTGACCCCACAGACAAGAACTCCAAGTTCAGTTCATGTTTAGAGTTCACAACCTCAAGATTTTAAACAAAAAAGGTTCAAACTGGACGATTTTGAATGTGTACTAAATGACTCAACTAAGTCTGAACCAAAACAACTCAAGGCCTGAACAAATTGTTTCAATTTTTTTGTGAAATAAAGTTTTTAAAAACAGAACATGACATTAAGTCAAAATCAGCTCTCACTGGCTAAAAGCTAGGCTTATTAGTATATCCACCCGTCTAAGTCTCAGAAAGCAAAAGGAGTATAATATTTTTGATCAAAATCCAAGATTTATGTTCCAATTTCTTTCATACTATCAAGGTTTTTGTTTCCAATGTCAAAGGAGTCAGACATGTCTCAGAGCATAAAAAAACTAATGTGAAAGGAGCATACATTTTGCAAAAATATAGTTTATCTATTTTTATTACCATTTTATTTAACAATCCCATATTGCTCTCCTTTGCATCAAAATTAAAAAGCTAGACAGGTACAGACAGGATCAGACCAGAGTTGTGTGTGTGTGTCCGTGTGTGTGTGTGTGTGTGTGTGTGTGTGTGTGTGTGTGTATGCGGGTGTGCGTGTGTGTGTGCGTGTGTGTGTGTGTGTGGGCGTGTAAAAAAGTTCCACATAAGAACTCTGATTTTATTCAGATTTACCTCAAATGACAGAGAATCAGAATAATTTCCATCACTGTTAACACAAAGGCATATAAAGGCTGTGCTAATCACAGTGTCGTTCCTGTAGTGAGAAAGTATTCAGCTTTTAGATTTTCTCCACTAAAATCAAGCAACTATGTGAATCATTTTTCTATTTTTACAGTATTAACAAATACTTTTTGTAATATGTTGGCATAACCGACCACAGACTAAAGTTTTGACTATAATTTAAAACTGACTGGAACTGTAAAATTTTAGTCATGTACGTAAATTAGTTTAAAATAAATTGTGAAAATATTTTTGGGGGTTTTATTTAGTTAAAGAAAACAAGTGAGTTAAATGCTGAAATTTTACTTAAAATGTAATTGTACTGCTGTAATTTTTTGATGACATGTTTCGATATGAATGAAAAAGAAGAGCCATTTTGTGAATCTACAAAGATGGACAATTCTTTTAACAAATCTGCCTATAAATGTTAGTCAAACAACATTTCTTTTTTCTAAATGCAAACACATTCACATTCATGTGAGACTCCAGAATCCTACGAGCGTAAAAATATTTTGATTTGCTTAAGCGCCAAGTAATTTCAATCGCCTGTTTCCCATGACCATGCGCATTTTCCACAGTCATTTAAATATCATTTACATTTACTGTAATATTCAGGTTTCCATTACAATCATTCCATTAGAGCCTTTTCTTTTTCTTTTTTTCTCCCACATGTAACCGTATCACCTGCCTGGGGAAGTGAACAGCGAACCAATTAACCTCTAAGGGGCCGAATGCACGTTAAACCAAATCCGACACGCCTTTGAGCCACGATGTGCATCAAGGTGGTTAATGCTGTGACAATATGACTGATTCCTCCACCAATTGGATCTAAATGAGTTAATGTGCTCGGCTCCTCTGGTTTGTTGGTAATAGGTGCGGTTGCTTGTGGAATTGCTGTAGAGATTTTGAGGCCGTACGCAGTGAACCTCTGGGCTTCTTCACTGAGCAATAGTTTGACCTTAGAGGACTGTTAGAGGAGAAAACAGCATAGTGAATAAAAGATACTCCATGCTTGCCTATAGGCAACAAAATAACTCTCCTACGTTTCTGTTTTTTGTTTTTTTACCGCCTGCAGCTGCGGAAAAGGAGGGGAAGAAAAAACTGGATTTTTTTTTTTTTTTTTTTTTTTTTTTAAGTATCGGCCCTGCTGGCATTCGACCGTGTCTGGTCCGAACAGTGTTGCTGGCCTTCACCTTGCCGAACAAGTGGTGTTTAATAGCGCTAATAAGCCAAGAGTGAAATGCCATCTGTAAAGTAGCTATTAGTAAGACTGTCGGCTCGGTTCCCGCTGCCGCCTGCCAGCCGCGGTTTAAATGTCATCTGCTGGCTGTACGAGCGGCCAGAACAGGCTGAGGGGGGAAAGTCAGCCGGTCCAATAAGGGGGAAGGTGTAATATGGCTTCTGACACAGCAATCGATAGGCCATGTCTGCCGAGGGAGTACTGTCCTCTCTGAGCACCGGCGCAGGCAGACCTGTAACCAGAAGCCAGTGCCAGGTAGGGTAGATCACAGCGGGGTTGGCTAACAGGGGTCAGGGCCACATCGGGTCAAAGGTCAGTGGGTTAGCCTGGCTCACGCTGCAAAAGCACAGAATCTTACCAAGTGGTCTAGTTTCATTGCTAATATTTTCAGTACATTTGAAATACAACAAAAACTGACGTACAAGTAAATTTCTCAGCAAAATATAGAAGTTTAATTGAATATTTGATAATAGTTCCAGATTATTTCACTTATAGAGATACATTTTTCTATTGCTAAAAGTAACATAATCTGCCAGTGGAACTAGGACGATACAGACCTATAAAGTTTTATCACAATATTTGTACTGAAGAACTGTTTATTACACCTTTTTTTAGATAACTGTATGACTCTGTGTCACGGCCATACACACTCAAATAATGCTGATGAAAAACATTCCAGTTTTTAGTACGCTTCCTTGGCGTACTTGCTGTAAAGAAGTGTGATTTATATCACTAAACTGTACACTAAAACTGAATTTTCAAATTAGTTGATGCTTTCATTGAACAAACAGTGGAGAAAATAGTAAAACTGTCAATAGTGGCAATGCAAACAGTCCTGGGGGGTTTTAAACATAATTAATTGGAATTTATTGCGACTACAATAAATCTAAATTCTTATGATAAGAAATGTATCACGATAAATGATAAAAGAAACGATAAATGGAGCCAGTATGTTTTCATCAATATTAAGGAATTATTGAATTATAAAAAGCTCTTAGTATATCTTGCTGAAAATTTGTAAATTAGTTTTGTCTTATTTCAAGTGTACTGGATCATTCTTTAATGAGGAACAATATAGAGTTAGCTCACAGTTTGAGTTATTACTGTCATGGTGTGTGGTTGAGAGTGGTGAGAGAGACGCCAGGAATCCCAGGTAGTCATGATGAAATTAGATAATTTAATGAAAAAACCAGGGGAAACAACAGAAGATCACTGGCAGCACAGGAACAGAACACAGACGTGAGACGAGGGTGAGACACGACGAGGATCCGACACAGACAAAGACAACAGGTGGGGTTAAATACACAGGGAAGGTAATCAGGGAACGGGATACAGCTGGGAGCAATCAACAGGGAAGACAGATTCACAGGGGAAACTGGACTAACACAGAAAAACTACACAGAAAACACAGATCCTAACAATTACAGCTGGAAACTAAAATCTGGGTGTAGTGATGGATTCTGACCTGAGCCGTCAGAGTCACATAAAGACAGTTACAAAGTCAGGCTTTTATCACCTGAACAACATTTTCAGGACTAAAGGACTAATATTACAGAAAGTTCTAAGATGCATTTGTCTTATCCATGTAAGATAAATGTCTGCCTAAAAATCAGACCGCTGAGAAAAGTGAGCAAGAAGTAAATAATTCCTTAATCTTGATTTTAAAAAGGTGTTAGACTGGGAGATTATTTAACTTATAAATAGTAATTTTTCATCAGTAATAAGAAATGACCTACTTCAAACAAGGTCTTCTATCTTGCTGAAAAATTACTTATAAGTTAGTTTTGTCTTATTTCAAGATATTTTCATTACAGGCTAGACAAGAATACTTAGTACGATTTTGTGTTTTTGCAGTGTAAGAGCAGCAACACTTTCTAATAAAATCACTCAAGTAAAAGTAAAAAGGACAGCTTAGGAAAAAATACTCCTAAAAGTAATTCCTTTGTCCATAAAAGTTACTGAAGTAAATGTAACTCTACTTACTACCAGGGATGCAGCCAGGAATCTTGGGTCCCC
This sequence comes from Poecilia latipinna, assembly GCF_001443285.1. NCBI lineage: Eukaryota > Metazoa > Chordata > Actinopteri > Cyprinodontiformes > Poeciliidae > Poecilia > Poecilia latipinna. The sequence goes on along the minus strand of NW_015113237.1, from coordinate 111,647 downwards.
TAACAAAAAATTTGATTGGGCTCCCCCTTCGCAGCTGCTGTTTATGGGTCTATCTGACCCATAAAAAGCATCACAATTTTAAAGGGTTGTAACTTGCTTTCTTTGGTTCAATACTGATACTAGCACAATATTTACTGCTCATGAATTTTACGTCCAACAGTCCGCATATGCAAGTAGGTTGCTCATATTTTTTTCTATTAGTTTTAGATTACTGAAATATCTTTCCCCACAAGCAACAGTCAAAAGCAACGTGCAAAATACACATAAAGCAATCCAGACTTCTCAAAACATGCTATGTAGTTGTATTTTATTCAAGCTGCAGTATATAACTTTAATAAAAAATATGTTTTCTCCATATTTGTTTAAGCTGTCACCATGTCGTGAGAGTTTGTTATGAGACAGTTAATCTGTGAAAACAATCAATCTCCTCCACCTGCTCCTTGAATTACTATCATTGGCTAAAGTAATGAAACATTCCAGCCAAAACAACCAATCAGAACCAGGAGGAGGGTCTTAGTGCTGTCAATCAACTTCGTTCACTCACTGCTAAATGTGCTAATGGTGGAGAAAGAACATATCATAACAGGAAAATCATTTATCTGCTGTCATTGGTAGCTATGCTAACTAGACTGAGAATTCACAACAGGCTACACAAGCTGCAGCATAGCACAGAGCAAGGTGGAGGGAGGATGAGCAGCCACATGAGATTGTGATTGACAGCACTAAAACTCTCCTGCCACTTACTGGTTGTTTCTAGCACTGGGAGAAGGCAGAGGAAATAGATTTTTCACAGATTACCTCTCATACCATACTGTCACAACATGATGACAGTTTTAACAAATATGTGGAAAAAAATGTTATAAAAGTTACATACTGCAGTTTAAATTCACTTAGGAGAGGATGGGTCAGGAGGGACGTGGGTTAGAGCTGCTGCTGACTGACTCATCTGTTAAGTAGTAAAAGGTACAGAGACAAGTTAAATATATGAAAATCTTGGGTTTTCTTTTCCTTAATTCATTAAATGCTAGTTAAAAGGAGGCAAACAGTAGTCTGTAGCTAAGCTAACTATGCTAAATGGACAGTTTACCCACCTCTTGGAGAAAAACTGGGCTATAAATTGACACTTTTTTCTCTCTCCCTCTCTATTTTTCTTTGTTTCTTTTTTTTGAAAACCTGACTTTATAATTTTTCTTAGCAGCATAGTAACTGCCACAGTCTTTCTGGTCTTCTACTGACTGCAACTGGACAGGGTCACTGTCAAGCACTCCAAGCAGGAACAAACCATTTCATGCAGATGGATGTGTGGTTTTTGGGAGTGAGAGCATAACATTTTTACTGCTAAAAGCAATCTTCAAAAACACAATATGATTAATTTTGTGGCCCCAATATTTCTATGGACAAAAAATAAATAAATAAATTGTGGAGGGCCCCCTGTCGGTCAGGGGCCCTTAGAATTGTCATAACTTTCCCTCACTATATGGCGCCCCTGCTTACTACCCAACTTTATATGTTACCTAAACATTCAGGTAGTTCCAAGTACAATCTATCCTCATTTTAAGACAAGGTTAAGTCATTCAAATCTGTAGATAAACTTAGATTTTCATGCTCAGGCTGTTTTTTTTTTGTTGTTGTTGTTGTTGTTTTTTTTAGCTTTTTCAGCACTGTGTTTATTTACGGTGAGGGTTCTTTTATCAATGTCCCAATTTATGGCTGCCACTCTCGCTGGGATAAATCCGTCCCGACTCTCCCGCCCATCCATCTCAGTCTCAGACTGCAGGCCAGGAAGGATGAGCTGCCTGTCAGCAGGGGAGATGGCACAACGATTCATAGCCTCTTCAATGCCCTTTCAGTTTTTCCTTGCCGTCTCGCTCCGGAGGGGCCTTCCAAAGTTGCTGTAAATCTAAATGTGATGCCCAGCAAAGATATTTATATGCCTGGAACTTTTTTTTTGTCTTATTCCAACAACAAACCTCGATGTTTCATTTTACTGGGATTTAGTCATTTGCTCCCTAATTGTGAGGAGGAGTGAAAAAGATATAAAGGCATGTATTTGCATTCATACGTACTGAGGTAATACTTTGTAGAAATGTGTTTTGCTGGAATTACAGATTGTAGATTTTTTGGGGAATATTTTGCAGATTTAACACAAAACATGGTTTAAGCTGAGTGACACTGGATATAGGGAACCTGTAAACCACAGTCTTCAACTTCTGCCTCTGCACTGCAAAAGCACTCAATCTTACCAAGTATTTTTAGTCTAATTTCTGGTGCAAATATCTTCGTACACTTCAAGTAAGACTAAACTAACTTACAAGAAACTTTTCAGCAAGATATAAGAGCTTGTTTTAAGTAAGTATTTCCTTAATATTGATTTTTTTTAAAGTAGTAGATCCACTGACAGATTATTTCACCAAAACAAGACATCTGTAATATGTTATAAGTGAAATAATAAATAATCTGCCAGTGGAACTGGTAGTTCTTTTCATAGATTATCTTTCTCGTTCTTCACTGTCACAACACGGTGACAGTTTTAACAAATATGCAAAAATAAAACATATTTTAATAAAAGTTACATACCACAGCTTAAATGTGATGTGTATCCATACACATCACATAGGATTTTAAATCCCATTAAAATCCATTAAGGTTTGCTGTTATAAAAAAATATTTTAGAAACAAGAGACTAGAGAAATCTTACGTAGCTTGAAAGCTTCTGAGAGGCAGAGAAAGCAGAGTGACTTCCTGACAGAGTATTTATATCCTCAAACTTAAGATCGAGGGTGGGGAGTTTGGGGGAAGTTTGCTTCACAGAGAGGTGAAGCAAAGAAGCAAAAGGGCAGCTGAAATTGAGGATGAGAGACAGGATGGAGATGGATGGGCATGAAAGGAGTAAACACAAAGAGACAGATGAACACTCAATGATAAATGACGAGAGAGCGACTGCGCTGTCCTAACCTGTCTCTCCCCCTGGCCTGAGAGGTTGGATGTAAGCTCCACTACAGCACTTTAATAAGACACCAACCATGAAGGTAAGACGAATAAACATATGAAAATTTATCCGCCGCCATAAACCAAGCGAAGGAGCACCATATGTGTTTTTGTTTTGGTCTTAAACATTTTAAAGAACACATTGTAGACATTGCCGTGTTTCAGCAACGGGGAACAAAAAAAAAGAAAGTTCTCCCTGAGGTCTCAAGACTGACATATGGGCAAAATAAAGTCAGCCAGCGGTATGCTGATAAATAGCGAATGTAAGAGCATTTATGGAGGTTCGAGCTGTCAATGGAAAGGCACGGCGCCACTGCAGAGTCTGTCAAAAACAATTGGAGGCAACAAAGGGAAATCTCAATCGAGGCGAGCCTTTCTTTATGGCGAACGTAGTCGTATCCCTGCTTCATCAGCAGCTCCCACCACCCCCTCCGCCCCCCGCCAGAACGCAGAGCCATTAATAAAGATTAGACTGCAAAAACACGCGACTCGCCCGGCCTGTTTCTAAGGCTTCAGTGTTCCTGCGGTTCAATTAGTCTAGCTAAATTCACTTCGTTTCCAATCCCGGCAGACCCGTCAGTCACGTCGGTGGGACCTGTCACTGCCCCGCTTTCAGCTTGACAGTCAAACGCTTCTGAACACATATCAAACATGCGAGTCGCAATGAAACGCACGGCAAAAAAATTCCTTCCTTCCTCGTTCCTTCCAACAAAAATAAACATTTACACAAACTAAAGCTGCAGGCCTCTCCAGAAAGCGGGGTAATTCGTCAGCAGGCGTGTTTTTACGGGATGAACTCTCGATCAAATCGAGACTTGGGATCTGCGATGTGCCAGTGAGGTGTGGTTCTAATGATCAGGGCGTGGTTTGAAAAGACTTCACAGCAGTTTCGTCCCACAGTGGTGCTATAACGAGAGCCAAGGAGTAGTGTAAGCAGGAAAAAAAATAATAAAGAAAATGTTACAAGAGTGAATGTTAACATCCAATCCATGCCAGAAAGTGGGTTAGATCTACTGGGATCAAGATTACACAGAGTCATTATTTAAGAACCAAGTTTGTAGTCTGATAATTTAGTGAAGTAAGTTTAGCTTGAAATATCCTGTTCAAGTTAGTCTAATTTCTGTTTTGATTATGGCATTTCAAGGTAGATAGGTGTGATGAACTGCAAAAACACAAAATTCTACCAAGCACTTTTTGTCTGGTTTCTAGTGCAAATATCTTAGCATACTTGAAATAAGACAAAACTAAGTCAGATGTAACTTTTCAGCAAGATATAAGAGCTTGTTTTAATCAGTAATTCCTTAATAGTTCCATTGGCAGATTGTTTCACTTATAACATGTAAAAATGCCTCCGACATTAACTCTCGAAATGTTCTTCAGGTGATAAAAGTCTGACTTTATAACTGTCTTTATGTGACTCTGAAGGTTCAGGACTGAGTCCATCTCTACACCCAGATTTCAGGCCTGATCTCTAGTTTCAAGTTATAATAACTGAAGCTACATGCTGTATTTAACGAATAAGAAAGTACAGTTGAAAAAAGACTAAACTAATTTACAAATAGCTTTTCAGCAAAATGTAGGCACTTGTTTTAAGTAAATACTTCCTTTTATATTGATGAAAAAGTACTAGTTCCACTGGAAGATTATTTCACTTTTGGAAAAAGTGTCTCTCAAGTAAATGAATCTGCTAGTGGAACTAATACTTTTTCATCAATATTAAAAAATATATTTACTTAAGCTCCTGAAGCAGGAAAACATTTTTTTTCTCTGCTTTCAAAATAAATCAAATAAATTTTCTTTCTGTGGTTTATGATGTAACATCTGTAATGTCTTGATACATTTTTGAACAGTCTATACGAACTTTAAAGTTCAGGCTGTCCACCAGATGGGAGCACTGACAATTTTAGTGTGGGACATCAAAATGAAAAATGGAGAATTTCATGAGTTATGTTGTCAACATAAAAAAAAACAACAACAAAGTGTCGTGTATAGACAGCTTGCTGTGGAAGAGAGGCTGCATGATCGACAAACCAGAGCTTTACAAGTTGTAGTAGCTAAAAAAAAAATTGTTTTTTAAATCTAATATTTGTACTGACCTTGCAGGGTGAACAAGCTCTACTTGTAAATATTTCCTTGAAAGTGGTAATTTGGCTTTGAAACACCAGAATTGTTTCCCCTTTAACAGATAATTACAGCTATAGAAAGGTTAGCATATGATTTCACATCAAAACGTTATTGTGTAATTTAAAATAAAAATCAGTCCGTCCCTCCTCGTTCAATTGTTAAACTATTAAGACCAATTTTTTTTTACATCCTTTTTTCCCCCCAGGAAACTGATTCCTATCTTTAGAGGTCAAAGGTGAGACACATGGCAACTCTTTTATGAGGCTGCAAAGCAATTTATGAGTAAGAAAAGCAAACTGGTTTCCTGTCCAGTTTTGCTGTCATATCCTCCTAACAGCAGTGAAAACAAGAAAGTATCTCGCAAAGAGTTTACTGGGAAAACATTTAAGGGAGAACAAAGTGAACAGTAGCTCTAGATGTTATTGCTCAATTTATCAAAGTGACTGTTCTTGGGTGAATTGACTCTGACGACATAAGTAGCTCGGTCAGATTTGAGACCAACAAAACATATCTGAAGATGACAAAAAAACGCCTCTGATCCATTGTTTCCAATATATTACAGAGAGCACCAGTTGAACCAGCTGAGCAAGAGTAATGTACCTGCAATTTCATTCTGGCTTTGCAATTTTTATTTTCTCCCTCCCCCCCAAACACAATAGCGACAGCTTGAAAACACTAATAACAGATAGTCTGCTGTGTCATTGTCTTTTGTGTTAGACTGACTGTAGTTGGAGGCAGTTCAGGGGTGCTGTGTTTCAACAATGCAGCACAACCCCGCTGCTGGTTTTACAGAGAGAGGAAAATCAATTAAGGGGAAACAGTACCGCAATTTTTTATTTTATTATTATTATTTTTTTTTGGAAACGGTATCTCTGTATAATGTCCTGCGATGAATTGGGGGCCTGTTTCTCAAATAAGGGTGTGTGCATCTCTGCGTAATCAAACCTTGCCCCAAATAAATATATGTTTTCCATACCTACCAAATTTTTGTTTCATCAGGAACAGAACTGTGGACCTCCACAAGTTTGGTTCGTCCTTGGCAACAATCTCCAGATCACTGAAGATGGTTATTTGTATGCAAGTACAGACTTTCATATTGTCACTTTCCTAAAATGATTGCCTAAGTCATTTTTGCAAAAATAAATAAATGAGTAAATAAAAAAATCACTTGGTAAAAAAATGACTTAGGCCATTATTTTAGGAAATTGACAATATGAAATTTTAATCTAACAAATCATTTTATGTGGCTGTAAAATGCATAATACTGCCCCTTTAAGGTTTTGTTTAAAAAAATTGTAAATTATTGAAACTTTGCAAGCTGGTTTCAATGCTCCTGCCACAAATAAAAATAATCAACTTTCAAGTTACCTTTAAGTTCAAAGCAATCATCTTTAACATCAGAATGGTCAGATTTGTGACCAGTCTACTCAACTTTTTCATCTAAAGGGGAAAAACAATACACTGTTTCCAATGAAACTAAGTTGACCACATCAAGAAATGCAATTCTGTCCTCATGCATCCTACAACCTGTTCCACCACCTATTTCATGAACACTGTGGCATCTGAAGGGCTCTTCCGTCTGCTGCCTGCCACCACTTGGGAGTATTGTGTTGTTGTGTGTTTTGCCAACATGCAGCAAACAAAAAGATCAAATATCGATTTTTCACAATGACAATTCACCTGCTACCAGAGTAATGCGAAAAATCCCATGCGCCGCACAGCTCTCTAATGAAAGAAGTTAATAGGAGCAGATGTGGCATGTGCAAACACACACACACACTTTGATTTGTTCACATAAACCAGCCACCCGTCATAAAGCACAGAATACTGTTGAGGAATGATTTATTTATTTTTTTGTTAGCCCGATTAAATGTCCTAACACGAAGTTTAATTTGACAAAACTTTTTCACAATGCGCTTTTCAGTTCCACCTGCAAACAGATGTGAAAATAAATTTGATACTTTTCTGTTCTAATATACATTGTCTTTTGTTTTTTTAACTAGAACTAGAGTTCAGAAATCTTTTAAGTGACCTAATTTTAAAATATCTTTGATGTCACTTCCATTACAGGAGTTCTGCTATCTTCACATTTACCCAGTTGCACTGTCTTGTTTTTTTGGCCCTTTTATCCCAAGTCCCCTCCTCCATCAGGTTGTGTATTAGCTCACATGTAAATCACATAGAATAAGACAGAATAAAGTCAAAATTAGAATTTTTTTTTTTTTTAAACAGATTTTTTCCTAACTTTTTTTTAACCAACAGAAAGTTTTTGCTGTTTGTGGAAAGTCTTGAAGTCATTTCAAATATTTTATTGTTTGGGAGTTTTCTTAGGGACTTGTTGGACTTGCGTTTGTATGTGACAGTGTTGTGTGTGACCTTGGTCATGTTTTATTTAAAACATCTTTTCTAAGGACAATGGTCATTAAAGAATACTCTGTTTCAGCAAACAAAATCTTTGTATTTTTAAGATAAGTTTTTGATATTTTTCTTTATAAAAAAGTCACAATTTGCCCTCAACATCAAGACCATCTTGACTGCTATGCAAGGGCATCAATATTTGTCCAGGCTTTTATTGTATATTTATGAAGTATGCTTCTTTCCGACTTTAAATTTAATATATTTAAGTTGTTTCTGCTCATCTGTTCCTGTTGTTATTGTGTTGAATTCTATCAAAACGTAGATGTATGAAGTAGGAGAGGTAAAATGATGTTTTTTGAGCATGCATTTTTCCTTGTGTTATGTTCCTTTTCTCATGCGTGACGTGTTTGCACAGTTTTAAAGCCTTCAGTCCACATCGAAGGGAATTATTATTCTTTTTCAACACTGCAGCTGAAGTGCCTGAAATATCTTGTTTGTAGAGCAGATCTTTTCAACCTTTGCTTAGCGTCATCCCCCTGTGAAACACATCTGCATAATGCCTGCTCAGTGGTTTGTCTGACAGGTGAGCAGCTTATTTACACACCACCTCTTTTATCCAACCAGCTGACCCAACAGGACCCCACTGAGCTTTTTGGGAAGTTGGTATTGAACAGCAAAGCTCTAACATGAAGTCAGGAGGTCCTACATCACACAGTATGATTATTTATTATTGTTATTTTCGGTGTTAAAGCTACAAGATGCAGTTAGTCAGTGTGGTGTGCACCACTGCTTGGACGATACAAACAATAGTGGTGTGAAGAGCCGTTCAAAAGCCGGTACGTTAATCAGCTGTGGGTTTTCCCCAGGCCACGAAACGCCTCAAACATTTGGCGTGAACAAGCTTTACTCAAACACAATGTTCACCGTTTTAAACCCTCAAAGTGACATTTAAAGCATGGGGGGTGTTTTCTTCATGACTTCAACTAGTGTATTCTCTCGGAAAGTTAGATTCTTTCTTCTTTTTCTTTGTTTGTACTTGTGGGAACTTGTGCCTACTTTTCCCCGTAGCCAATCGCAAATGCAGGAAGAAAAAGTTTGCAGTGTAAAAATACTTTTGCAAGCATTGTGGTTGTAAATGCTCTGTGAGCATTGAAACCGTGATGGATAGCGTCCAGGATGCCCATTCTAACATTTCAAGGTGACATGAATGCCTGCGTCACAACCACATTTTTTTTTTTTTTTTTAAACTTCGCCTCGAGAATAATTGGTCCAGGCAGGCCTGTCCATCCAGGCTGCATTGATGCCATCCAGCTTCAGATTTGCCTCATTTCCTTTCCTCGTCCAAACTCTTTCCACATTATCTCCTCAAGTTATTTCAACCTTGCTTATTATGCTCCTGGAATATACAATCCGTTAGCCACTTTAACAAAAAAAGCACCGGGCAGTCTTTCAGCACATCATTTACAAATATTAGCATTAATTCAAAAATGTAAAAGGAATGGATAAATGGTGATGGGTGTGTTGCTCTTACTTTCTGGAGTCTTTTTTACATAAAATATCTCAGCAGAGTGTCAGGTTGAATGGAAACGACAAACAGAGAGGGATTTCTATAAGATGGAGTAATTGGGAAATTTGAATATGCCTTACACCGAACATTAGGCCGAATAAAGTATTTTCTGCTGGAGCCTGTGGCGCGATGCGGAAAGTAAATGTGATGAACCCCGACTGTGACAGGGACAAAGAGGTGACAACTTTCATTTGGAAAAAAGCCTTCAAGTCAATATCCACATTTTGGCGTGCGTCAAAGGCGTATCAGGACGCCACGGATCTGTGTTTACCTGCGAGGTTCTTAAACCTTCCTCCGTGGCAAAACTAATCACTCAAAAAAAATCTCTCTTTGCCTTTGGAGGATGAGGATTACACATTTAATCTATAATTATCTCCCACTTAAATCAGTGGCAATCTCATCATGAAACACGGACGCTTTTGCTTTCCAGCACCCTTTTTTCAGTAGCGTTCTAATTAAGTCCGGAAAAATCACAACGGGAAGGAAAACAATGATTACACTGATGGCAAACATTCAGGTGAGACTATACCTTATAACGACATAAAACAGTTGAAGAACCTAAAGTTCAAAAAAAGAATAGCCTTGCGGGGATAATACAATGATATTTTGTATTATCCCCATTTCATTTAAATATAGAAAGTAAAGTATGGACACATTCGCTGAGATATTTAGGAGTTAAATGAGCCCAAAGACTTTCCTCATGACCTTTTTTCATGCTGTGTGTGTTTGGCTACAGGCATGAGCAAAAGTGTTAGTCAAATATCAGAAGAAGGGAAAAATAATGAGAAAGCGAATACATTTGTAGCAAGCCAAACTGCTGCAAAGTTGGTTAAAAATTAAGATAGGTATATATGCATTTTGCCAGAAGCTTGCAAAAGATTAAAAGACTATCACTGATATAGCTTTCCTAACATTTTGTCATCTAAACTAACTGTCTAAATTCTAAATATATATTTTTAAGTCCTCCATATTGATTATTATGCAGGACATTTCCAGGAGAAACAACAGAATGGTCAGCTGAATCATCCATTACATAACTGCTTTATTATTACTGCAACTCCAGAGACTAAAGTTACTATAATAAAAATTACTTTGATTAGACTAAAGCTAACAAGACTGCATAAAGACCAATATTTAAAACTTGCTGCTTTGGTTTCATAACTTTTGAAAGTGTTTTCTTTTTGCCTTGGACCACAGACGGACCTTGTATTTCAACCTGCCTGTCTTACAGGGACAGTTTGTTTTAGCTTTTCTTTATGTGAAATGGTCTGTAAATGTACAATAAATCAGGAACTTCATATTAAATCCAGCTATTGTGCTAATTCCTACATATTTATGTTGAGACATATTGTTGACTATTGTCTCCTTCTTCAATTAAACGTATGCTGCTGTCAGATTTACATGCCTAAAGTCCAGAAAGGTTTTCTTTACAAAACAGTCTGAAAAGATTTATGTCTGTGGACGTGGGGATGAA
>NW_015113237.1:95974-97754 GCF_001443285.1 Poecilia latipinna | reverse complement strand
TATATATAAATGATAGCTTGGCTTTCAGATTTTCACCATGTGAAATGTCCCCATAGCATTACAATTATTCTGTACTTTGTGTTTGTTTAGCAAACAAATCTTAGTAACATAGAAGTTTGTTGTAAAAGTTTCTTGTACGGCATAAATACTTTATGCAAGACACTCCACCTAAAAATATAAACATTTGTTGCATTTGAAATTACAATACAAGTCTTTTTTTTATTTGACTTTATAACAAGAACAGAAAAGTGGAGACTCTGAAATTGCTGTATTTTAGCTTTCACTTCGTCAAGTAGACAATACACTGCTACATTTTTACAATTGTCTTATATACTTTCTTTTTAGGCTGCTTTTTTTTCCAATTTGGAATCCCATCAAAGTGTTTACAGCGGTGAGTAGTGTGGGTTGAGGAATAAGAATAGTGCTATAAAGAAGCAATCTGGGTTTGATGAAGAGGCAGGAGGAGTAAAGCAGCTGAAAAATGGATGGGTGGTAAAAACTTGACTGGCAAAAGAGACAAACAATACACAACACGCTCTGTGAGAGGGGAAATTTATTCTCTCTGTCTGTCTCTAGCTCGCTCTCCGCCTCACTTTAGATAGTAAGTGCAAAGTACAAAACTAAAGTTCACACAGTGAACCGAATCCATTGCATTCCACTGACTGTCCATCGCCCCAACACAACTTCCACCGGCGCGGACTCAGCTAAGTCAGCGGCTGTTTTCTCCTTTTCATTGCTTTCGTTCGAAGAGACTTTAATTTAGAGGTACAATGCGCAATTCCTTAATGTATCCCCTAAAACTCCGGTCCAATGTCAGTGAGAATGACATTTTACATTCCCAAACACTTCATTACGAGTCTGTCAATCTTCATTCTTTGCACGCTCTATGCCAAGGTCACTGTGTTCAGCCTTTTTTTTTTTCATGGAACGTTGCAGTCTGGGTAGAAGGACCCGGTTGAAACCTGACCCACTTTTCACTCATATACATGTAGTTGTGTATTCAGTCGAGGTAAACCTCTGTGCTCTGTTAGTGAGATTTCATGTGAAATAGTCTAAGTATGGACTGTGTGTAAAACAAATCGTCTTGGACAAAACAGAGAGAGCAGCAACACAAAGTTTAAAAAGTGTTCAGCGTATCACCAAGGTTTATCAGATCACATGAAATGGTCGGAGCATACATCGAGGGTTGGCAGCTGTTTGTCCAAATAGCCACACAGCTAGCTGTGATTGTTGTTGAGGTTCGAATCATTACTTAAATCAGTCATTCCAGAACTATGTTCAACTCTAAATAGGATTTTTTTTTCCCTCTCCTGCTGTTAACAATAGTCATTGCAACTGAAGAATAAAATGTGACAGGCCCTGATAACAAATTAAGGTTTTAATAATCTTACTTTGAATAATTAACTTTAAGGAAACATAATCCAAGAGTTAATTGTATTCAAGGTCCTCTACAGATATTTAGTGAATGTTTGGTCTGGCAATGTTAATTCAAACTGCAAACCTTGAAAACAGCTATTTTACCTTTTATCTTATTGAATAAACACTTAAAGCTGCAGTACGTAACTTTTACAAAAATGTGGCTTTTCCATATTTGTTAAAACTATCACCATATTATGACTGCATGGTATGAGACAAATAATCAGTGAAAAAAAAAATCAAACTACTTCACCTACGAGTGATACTACTGAACCAAAAGCAACCAATCAGAGGAAGGAGAAGGGTCTTGGCGCTGTCAATTGTGCTGTTCATGCTACTCAAGGTGCTAATGATGGAACAACAT
>NW_015113237.1:94536-95605 GCF_001443285.1 Poecilia latipinna | reverse complement strand
CTGACATCAGAACTGCATAAGTCAGGTTTCATGCTGTTAGAATAAGTTGAAACTCCAGACCAGAGATTCTTGCTACATTTCAACCTAACCACCTTCTCCATTTATCTTCATATAATTTCACTATCCAAAACGGAATTACTTTTAATTCCACATTGCAAAAAAACAAAACAAAACAAAACAAACTGCAGTTAGTCGTTATCCAGCCTTGCCTGAGGACACGTCTCAGCAAACGACACAATCTAAGAACTCCGCACTTTATAAATGCTACGAAACTGCTGAGACAAGTTGGCTTTGATGTGTTTGTGTCGGACAGATATTCTCAACCCTTTGACACTTTGTGGCAGAACAATTTTCTCCTAACAATTTCAGCTCACAACTATTCTGCTACTTTAGCATAGGGAGTGTGTGAAGGGGGTGGGGAGGGAAAGGGACTGTAGTGCCTGATGGCGAAGAAGCAGTTTGCTGCAGTGCAACAGCCTTTTCAGGCCTGTCTCTGCCTGACACTGGCAGCCAGAGCCACGACTATGAAATGTAATGTGAAATCTATCTCTAAGTCATACGAGTTGTTTTCATAATTGGACTGACACATTATGGGGGGGAGATGCAGCTGATGCTGAAGAACCACAGTTTGTCAGAAAGGCAGCAAAGCTGTACAGTATTTACAGCGGTGGTTTTGATTGGCAGACCAGGAAAATGATGCGGAGTTAATCTCAGGCTTGAGTTCATCTGTTTTTTTGTTTTTTGGGGGGTAAGGAGGGTCTTGGGGGGGGGGGGTAATCACTGCTGACCTAAGCAGTGACAAATCTAGTTTCAATGAAATAATTGAAATCAAATGTTTTTCTTTTCATGTTTGAAGTTGGGAAAATATGACTTTTTTTCAATTAAAGGGACAATATTATGTTATTCTCTCATCAAAAACATATTTGAAGTGTTGCTTCGATTCTTTCATGCATGTTTGAGAAATCCTTTAATCTCCCATGGCAACCATTCAGGTGTTGTGGACCTTGCTCCACCTCTGAGGACGAAGCTCCTCCTCCTTGAAGCTCCTTCAGATTAGCCAGCAGCAGTT
>NW_015113237.1:69459-90940 GCF_001443285.1 Poecilia latipinna | reverse complement strand
TACTATCAAGTAACTATGATAGTATGATAGTGTTACTTGACACTATCAAGTAACATAGTTACTTGATAGTAACTATGTTACTATCAAGTAACATAGTTACTATCAAGTAACTATGATAGTATGATAGTGTTACTTGACACTATCAAGTAACATAGTTACTTGATAGTGTCATTTATAGCACAATGTGCCTGGAAAAAACATAATACTGCTCCTTAAATAAATAAATAAATAATTATTATTTTCTTGACAGTATATATCTCTATCTTCAATGTAAAGATAGACATACTTCTCCAAAATAAAGACTCAGAAAGGCTGAACAGAAATATTTTACAAATGTTTTTCCTATTTTCATTTTCCAAAAAGCTTTGAAATCATAATGTGGTGTTGGCATGTCTCCCGAAGTATGTGGCTGCAGTGTGGAAGAGCATAAAAAAAAATTTAAAGTCATGTAAATGTTTTTACAAGGCGTTCAATATATTATTCCTCTGATTATCACTATCATCAACATGTTTAAAGTTGTAACGTCAAGAAATTGTGTCCATTTGGCAAACACAAATGGACACAATTGGGTTTGTGTCTCGATATTGACACAAACCCAACCCCCGACCCCCCAGCATTCCCAGCGTCGTCTCTGTGCGGCCACACAAGTTCACGGATCCGCGCGCCTGTGTGTTCCTCCCTGCGTCATGAGCGCATGTTGCGCTCTCTGGGAGGCCGGCTCCCAGCTGTCAGGAAGTGCAGCTTGCAGTCAGTCAAGGAGAACAGGTGTGTGTAAGCTGCCAGTCAGTCCCGGCACTACCACTGCTGTCCCTACAGTAATGATGCTCAGGGTGCACATCCACCACTCCGGGAGCTCATTAGGGGAAAATAATTGGAGTTTGTTAAAAACAACAGCCTTCAGGCTTCGGAGACTGGAGTTTGTCCAGATCTGGATAGACACTATCCCAATCTGACAATTAACACGATAAATAGATTAGATAGGATAGATAGGATGGACAGATGAGACAGACAGATCTTCAGCTGCCTCGTTGTGCCTCCCGTCTTCTCTCAGCAGTAATAAAACAGGAGACCTGGCTTCTCTTTCACACAACGAAAGCCAATTTTGATCCCCTGCTTTCACCAAAACACGACAATCACCCTAATTATTACCGCTCCCGCCAACGAGTGACTCGGCAATCATCTAACGGCCCGACGTGGACACAAATGCAGATGCATGCAAGTACTGTCGCAGAAGGGGAAACGTATATTTACTGGTTAATCATTATTCCTGACTCTGCTGCAAAGTCGGTTTCTGCTGCCGCTTGCTCAAGCCAAGACCTCGCTTTGGCAGAACTCAGATCAGATGAGACGATGAAGTTTTGTGTCCTATATATGCCCGTTGAGTTTTGATTTTAAACTCTCCGTGTTGTCGTGAAATATTTATGTCCCGAGTTAAAAATCCGGCTGCAAAAACACAAATCACGCTAAACTCAAGTCCCACACACAGACTCCCAAGCTGGCACAAAGTAGACTAATCCTCCTTCATGTCTGGCAGACTGCATGTCATGTAGTTATTATGCTCCCAGTCTCCATGTTTCTCACGTGTTCCTGCCTGAGCAGGAGGGGAGTTAGATCATCTCGATGGCTGACATGATATGAGTTTAAACCTTTACTTCAAACTATAAGAATAGGACTAAAGCTGGCATAAGCCTCATTTGACATGATTTTTCATTTTTGACAGGTAACTGAACAAGCAAGGCAGAATAAGGGGAAGAATCTTACTCATACCTTGATATTTATACACGAGAAATGGTGCGGAGTAAAAGCATGAATAAATACCAATTCAAATGTATATTACTTTAAGGAAGAAGTGCAGACACTATGTAAAAACAGGCCTGGGATGCAAGATGATGAATCAGTAGCTGCATTTGCATTGACCTGCGCAATTTGACATTTTGAAAATAAATCTGCTCAATAGAAACACAGCAATTTAAAAAATAAAAAAATAAAAAAATAAAAAATAACTATTGTTTTTTCGCTAAAAGGTTTTGGCACTAGGATGAGGCAGCTTTTTGACCGCATTGGAATTGGCTTATTTAGAAAAACTGCAATGGAAACAGTTTTGCAAAGTAGTTGGAAGACCATGTTTTTAATGACATGGAGTGATTTTAATTGCGTTTCTTCTTTAATGGAAACACTCGCGATTGTGAAATTGAGTTTTTTCTAAATTAGTGAAATATTGACAAAGTTTTGCTCACATTTGTAATGGAAACATAGCAAATGTCAATGGAAATGCTGGTGCTTCTGTTTCTGCCGCAAGAGGGGAGGGAAGCACGTGTTTAATGAATCTATACAGTTAGAAAAAACTTTGGAACTTTCTGGTACTTTCACTAGTGTTTCATTAACAATGACAAATTTAAATAGTTTCAAAACCACCGTCTTTACACTTGCAATTGCAGCAGCATAATATCACAAGAAGAAGCAAAGACTCCCACATACTCAGGCGTACTGTGAGTAGTGTGAACAACATGGACTCGACGTACACCATCTACAGACAGTTGAGATCTTGTAGTCAGACGTACATTTCTTGTAACAAATTCTTTTATTTCCCATAATCTGAATGGGTACAAACAAGTTTGATTAGCTAGTTGAATGACTACCCCCACTTCTTCATCAGGGGGCAGCCATACTCTTGTTCGCATGGCACAGAGTGCCATGAGGCTGATGCGTACCCTTGTGACTGTTTGTGAGGTCTCTCCACCTCAACGTCTCGGTGTCACTTAAAATATAGTTCAATGTGAGCACCGTTTCACGCCAAGAGAAATTCACTTTTGTGTGGACATGTTTGGTGGATGACCGCTTTGAATTCGCATCGATCGACTTCAAGTAGCTTAGCGGAGTGAAAGCTACTGTACCGAGAATGTGGGGGCTTTAAGTCAATCAAGAGCTTTTCTAAACGTCCATGGAGCAATGAGTAGAGAAACACAACCTTTTACAAAGCATGTTGAGCATTACTGTAAATCTGAAACAACTGTGTTTTGAAATTAAAATAGACACGATCTATAGTGTGAATTGCTTTGCTCATTGAACACAGTCTTTGAAATTATCCTTGTTGGTTTTAATGAAATAACATTTCTTTCACCATAGCAAATTGTAGCTGTTATTTTTTTGCTTATATTCAAAACATATCCATGAAATGGAACCATTGGCAATGTGTACCAAATCGAGAGTAACTGAGTCGCTAGCTTGTAGTTCACAGCATAATTCAGAAGCGATTTGCAAATGTAACAGTTTGTACAAATTATCACATGCCAGAAACTCCACTGTGATCCCTGCAAGCTCAAAAAGAACGTAGGCTTTCTGTGCACTTCCCTCTGATCAGATGACATAAAGTACAACTCAACGAAAGCTGCTGCATAGAAATAATGACACTCAATCACGATTTTCGGGCAGCAATCATGCAGATTTCTCCCTGAAATGGCGTTCAGATCAGAAAGTCACTCAATAACACACTTTTACTCAACATTTCCTCCAAATTTCACACAGTTAGCGCACAATATGGCACAGCACGATAAAGTGACTACGTGGAAGTCCAGTTCTTAAACTAGAACTTTAACTTGTCAAAATCAATCTTACCTGTACTTGCCAACTCATGCATAGTGTTTCAGCAGATGGCGCATTTAAATGCAGGTTATGAGTTCATTACGCCAATGTCATGCAGGTTATTCTCTATTTTCAGTGAAATCATTACCTCTGGCTGCTTTTCATTTGCACTTGGAGCCAAGTTTGTTGTTTTTTTTCCCTGCCATATAATTGGCTTATCCTGCTTTCAAGTGGAAATGTATACAACCATATTCGTTATGTGCACCTTTTTAGTGTTGTGGGAAATCACTTTGCTGTAAACTGCCCTTTTAGCTCTCATTTCAGGGCATGTTTTATTTTGTCTCGGTGGACAAAATGTAACTCACATCTGCATCACTAAAGGCGACGTGCTTCGCGGTGGTGCGACGCTATATTTCCTCCTCCAAATGCTGTTATGTACAAATTGGTGTCTGCGCCACGTCAACATAATTCACTCTACACAAGCAGCATTGCTTTACATTAATGTAAATGTTGAGTCAAGAAAAGATTATTTGCTGTTTTGTCAGTGAAAGGCTGACAAAGGCACAGCCATCCCGCGCTCAAATGCTGGAAGCAGCAAACGAAGCAAATGTCATTATGATGCGTTCAACAAACCACAAAGTGTTTGTGAGGAGAAAGGAGAAAAAACACAGATGCTGTCAGTGCGAGCCGGGCTCAGATTCCATTTCGGGAGCGCCATAAAGCTGATTTCTCACGTCCTTCTTTCGGGCTTTCGTTTCATTCTTTTTGGGTCGCTCATTGTTTATGCTGTTATTCACTGAATGGACGAAATTTGAAGTTGTTTGGTTAAAGTTTGAGGAAATATGACGGTGCTACGTTGCATCAAGTCATGTTTTTATATCAAGATTTCACAAAATACCATGAAGCCAGGTCTGTTTTTCTTCTGATGTTGAGGTTCTGTATGAATTAGGCAAAAATTATATGGGATTGTTATGGGATAAAATACAATTCAGCTTTTAAAAAAAAATGTAACCTAGTCCTAATGAGGATAATGTATATAAGTTGCTGTTTTATTTTTTTTTTACATATATTTTAATATTTTAAATATTGATCACCAGGTGACTTTTAAACATGTTATTTTTAGTTCTATTATGCGTCTGTCAAGTTTCCTGTTTGAAAGCTGACTCACCTCACTGGAACCAAATCTGCCTTATGGTATAAATAAAGTTGATTGATTAGGTTAGTAAAAATAGGACAGTAACATTGACACTAGCATTTGGTGTCAATGATGCCATTCTATAAAAATATACATATTTTTATCCATCAGATTTTTAAATGACAGTAACGACATTCAACTGAAATTCATTTTCATTTGGTTTAGTTAAAGTTCAACAACCTGATCAGATAACCCACATCGTGCCATCACGCCATGCAGATGTAACTTGGTCTCTGCCATGTCTGTGGTCCCAGCAACAGCACATAAAGAAATTAAAGGATTGCACTTAAATTATGATAAATTCATCTGCTGCTGTGGTATATATCCTCAAAGCTTCCTCCTGGTGTGCATGGACCTGAGTTGATTAAAATCTTCAATCATACCACTACAACAATTTAAAGTTATTAAAATGCCAGAGAAAGTTAGAATGACTGGACTTTTTAATCAAAGTGTTTTGGACACTACTGCACAGCACACTCTTATTTCACCTTTTATGAAGAAGGCCACAAAGCTCCTTCAAAACATGTTGGCTACAAACCAAAGGATGCTACCCATCACAAGGTTATGCTTGTTGAAAGTAAAGCTGGAATGCCAGAATACTACATCTGTATGTCTGCTAAGCAGAGTACAGACAAGCCTGACTAATTAGTCCGCTAATTTTAGCTGAGTGTTACAGTAAGAAACAATAAGAACTCTGTGTAAACTGAAAGAAGGGGTATTTAGTCCTTGTATTGCTTTATTCTTTCACTACTGTGTATGTCTTTTGAGATATACCTTTTTAATTACCTGCTGTTTTTGTCTGAGCTAAGATTATGCGACTACTTGGAACTAAAGTGGTTGAAAACAAAAGCATATGTTTACGTCATTGTCATACTTGAAACAGCAAACTGACCCTCTGACAAAAAACGTCATAGAAAACATCATCAGAACAATTTGGAAGTCTGATCAAACAAAAGTATATCTAAGCAATCTCTTGTAGGTACTTGTTACTTATTGGAGATATCTTACCTTTCCTGTACGAAATATAGAAAATCACATTCATTCACATATTCTGTATGTTTACCGGCAATGAGCGGTAATTTGTAACAGTAGAAAAATGTGTCCGGTCCATCAGAGGTCAAAAGGAGGAGAGTAATCTACTTCTCATTCTCTTATCTTGTTAGGCTTTTAACCCGACGGTATTTGTTTCGCTTGCAGGATGATGTTTGACTTAAACCGTGGCATGTCTTTGGGGGTGAGGGTGAAGTGGAAAAGAGAATCTTGATTTATGATTGCTCAAGTGACGAGAGAACACTATGGTGACTACAAATAGGTGTAAGTAAATGTGTAGTTGTAACAGTCAATTTGTTAGTACAGCAAATTGACTGTGGCTGCCCTAGGGTTTTTTTTTTTTACAATCAGATCTGTGCCCAGTGTGTGGACTATTAGTCCAGGTTTTATGAGTAATTTCTTTTATAAAAGAAATTGAACAGAATCGTGCTTTAATATTGTAATTTTTTAAAGCTATCTTGCTCTCTCTGTGTGAAATTCTCCTTGATCGGGAGTTGAACTAATTGAACGGTCTTTATTGTGAAATCGTAATTCAAGATTTAGAGATCCTGGAATTAATTTTTAATAATCGCAAATAATTTCGAGGCAAAACGTTTGCCAACAACTAGATCAGTGGAATTCAAGACAACATGCTGGTAAATCCAATCTGTTCAACTTAAGAAGCTTTTCTTAAGCCAAGATCTTCGTTAGTTTCGTCGAAACTCTACACCCACTTACACTGTTAGCAAAAAAACAGATGTTTAACAGTGTGCTAAACTGCGTAATAATAGTAGTATTTAAATGTATTTTTCTGTGTCATGAATTGTAATTTTTTAATCAGAAAGTGACCAGAGGTCTGGAGGAGACTCCACTTCCTTCGCCAGGTTTCATGTTATCTCGGGACTGCACCACAAAGGTAGATTAATGGCTTTGGAAAGTAACGTCTGGCTTACACGTAGTCCGGGGATTTCATTGTCTGGTTCACTTTTTTACCAGAGTGTATTGCCATAGCAACTTGTGTTGGAAACCCAGAGATAAGTCCAGCCACCTGCACTGCCTACATCAATTACTGAGTAACAGGCCAAAAAAAAAAAAAAAAGGCACGGTGTGTGGAAAGTGTCAAGAGTGTTAAAACAAGTTCTTATTTTCATATACATTTTCTGAAACCCTGAAGCTAAAATTTAAAGATTGAAAAATACACCTAAAACTCAAACATCTGTAATAACAGACAGGTTAGTGAGATGATTTGATGAGGCTTGAACTGCTTACTAATTCACACATTTGAAAAGCTTCCACTCCAGGTCCTTCCTGTTACATGTTGACATTATGTTGAAACGCCATCAGCCTTTGGTATGACTAGAAAAGTGCTAAGTAATTTCAGTCCATTTACCATTTGATATATCAACATCCAAGGAAGTATTCACATCAGGTCCTGTTTAGTCCGCTTTAATCAAACTTTGTCCCCCAAATGTGTGAATGCATAATCAAACTCTAATGCGGACCAACATAGCAAACTCCGGTCCACCTAGAAACCTGGGTTTTGGTTTGGTTGAAGTGAACTCTGGCGTGGTTTGAATGCATACATGGATGCCCAGCAGACCGGAGACCGCTGCCAAAGCAGGAAGTGGACTATTGTGGGCAGTGGCACAACTGCACATTATTCAGGTGGATGCGAAAACATAAATCCCCCCCAGGAAGGAACTTCAGGGTGAAGGACCGACGCTCAACAACCCCCCCCCCGACCCCCGAGGCGACGCTGCGTGAAGTGTAAAACTCGCTACATGTGCCTCGTTATGTGCGAGAGGTGAAGGAGCGTGAGGCGTGCTGAACTGTATGGGAAAACATCATCGGCGCGTCACCCCCTCCAGACGGGGTTTTGGCGCCCCCTCTAGTGCTGCGCCCCTATGCGTTGCATACGCTGCATACCCACTTTTTGCGCCTCTGATTGTGGGTCAACAGAAAAAATTAGTGGGTGAGTCTAACAGTACAGGCGGAAATGGCTTGTGGTCTCAGAAATTTCTACGCCCTCTAAAATCTGACACTACTCCATTTTTGTTAACATTTTGTGAAGGAGGAAGTTGCGCTCATGTCTTTTTCAGAAGATTTTGTGTCATTTTTTTGTGTAGTCTTTGGTGTAACGATCCCACAGGCGATAAGGTGAACAGTGTTTTCAATAAGTCTAAACTGTTTGACACAGTGCAGTGCGAAAGCAAACCGCACCGGCTGAAAATGGAGCAAATATTGCAATTTTGGTCCCCAACTGAACAAAGTTCACTGGACTATAATCTTTACATCACAAAAAACTTGTATAACCTAGTCTTCAGTGTACAGAAATGTTACTATTCTTAATGTACTGGCTGCAGTACTCAGTCATCTGGATTTCGTGTTGAAATGACAGAGTTTGTTCTGTTGTAAAAGATAAAATAGAATATATTTACCCTCTGAAAAGGGACATTTCGTTCTCCAAACAACCAGTGCATAAGCTTGTTTTAAAGGCCAAACGTTCTGCAATAACTAGCATAATGACATCCCACGCTACACATCGTCAACCTCTTAAAGTCAAACCATACCTTGAACTGAAGCTATGTAAAAGGACAGGCATCCCTTTGTGTGGTTTGTTTTTCTGCAGACAATCTTGGGCTCTTTTTTTACTTTTTTACAGAAACTCTCCACCCACTGATTCCAGTATCTGCACCACTGTAGCAAACCAGATGTTTCACACTGCTGCAAAATAACTAGCCCAGAAGTTTCCATTATGAAATGGAACTTTTAAAATAATGATTAAAAACTATTAAACATTTCATTTCACTTTTTTATTTTATTCACTCTGTAGTAAGCCTCATCATTACTTACCTACTCTATACATACTGAAAAATGATTATAATGGGATATTTGATTAGAACAAAGAGCGTCAACATGCTAGGAGGTCAACATGCTAGCCTCTTATTTGGGAGGCTACCATATTGTTAGTGCTAACATTAGCACTAACAATAGCAGGGCAACGCCTCTCACTAGTGCACTGCCTTGCCTTACATTATCAGTAGGCTTTTCCCTTAAATAAGCTTTTTAGCTATTTTTTTAATTAGCTATGTTTAGCATAATGATTGTAGCAAGTTAAAGTAAGACAACACACCCCACATACCCCACATGCCACTGGCAGCCCTTAGGATGACATTAGCATTTTGGATAATTTTAGCTTACACACTTATGTTTGCATACTGAATGGATTCAGTTCAATATAACTTAGATATTCCACATGCTATTTCTGACATGTTAGCTAAGCTTAGCATTTATGCTAATTTTTGGCATTAGAACGCTGGGTTCCAATTGACGGGGACTCTTTGGCAGGCCAAAGTTTCTTCAGAAATGTTTTAGTTTACAATTATTATTTGGTACTATAGAACGAAGCCAACGATCAAGACTTGTTTTCAGGCCCAAGTATTTGCTTACCAAATAAAAATGTAAAACGTTTTCTTACAAATAACTATGGTAGTTTTTAGAAATACTGTGATGCAGGTGTCTTTTTCGAAGAAGCCTTATGTTATTTTCCTCCCTATTTATGGAACAAAACGAAGAATAATTTATTCTGTAATGGCGGCCTATTGTCATGTAGCTTCTACCGTCCGTTAGCATGTCCAAAAGTTACACATCTTCTGCGACTGCATCATCTTCTGCCTTTTTGGCATTTTGGCAGGTGCCTTTGTCAGTGCAGAATGTTTTGTCAACATTTTGTCGTGGACAAAATGTGCAGACATGTACATTTGCCAAGGTGAACACATTCTGTACTAGGCAGAAACAGAGGAGATTAATTGACAGCCAATCAGGATGCATAACACAATGTGTGTTCATAGACTATAAAGAAACAAACAAAAAATAAAACATAAAAAACTGCACTAAAAAAATTTGCGAGGCCACAAAAGATGAAGCACGTTATAACTAGGGTTCACTGTTTCAGTTCCTTTTAAGTTTTTATGGAGTACATTAAATCAAAAACTAAACCTTACTGAAAGCTTAAAAAAAATAGAAAGTCGTCTGCAAATGAGTTAAGAACACAGTGGATCAGATGTCTGTGATATTTAACAGGGGTAAATTAACATGAACTCCAGCTTGTGACATGAGTAATCTCTTGAACAGAAGAGAACAGAAGAAGGGCTATACATAGACAGACGAACAGCGGCGAGTGTGAGATGCCGCCGACATGACATGAGTGATGTAGTACTCTCCAAAGTTATGGAGGAAAGACAGATGGCAACGTAGTCGTAGAACGGGAAGGCAAACATGCTGGCAAGTCATGACAGCACAAAACAGCAGCAGGCAGCTGGAAAACAAAGCGGGTTTGGAGGAATATTTATCCTGGGTGGCATTTGTGGTTTTAGTGATTAAATCATTGGAGTGTTGCTTTGGAAAAGTGCCGTTGTTACCTTAACCTGCTGACTTCCTTTTTGTGTAGTTAGGAGCGTGATTTATGTTTATAGAATTTTTTTTTTTTTTATCTCTTTCTCCCCTTCCCCTTCTCCTGGAGGTCCTGCTTGAACTGCAGCTTGACGTTCACACCATAACTCAGACTATTAGGCCTGAAACAAATCTGGAGACGAATGCCTTCTGGAAATGTATGCACAAATTATACATATGAGTTTTCTGAAAATGCTAATCTTGAAGTGAAATTCATTCTAGATCACATATTCGTAAAAAAACAAAAAAATAAAAATAAATGTTTATGTTGATGTGTACTCTATATACAGATGTAGTTTTAGGACAAAAAGCGTTCCAGGCATGTGAATTATTCCAAGTCTTTCTAGGATAGTCCTGATTAGCATTCTTTTTGTTTGTGCTAGATACTAACCGGAGTCATTAAAAAAAAAAGAAACTCTGATTATCAATGTTATGTACAATTGAAGACTCAGTAAAATATCAGACTACATTTTATAAGTTTATAATGGTTTGCATTTGCCTGGTTATTGTGTCATATTTAAAGGAGCAGTGTGATGCATTTTTCAGGCACACAGTGCAGTTTCATAGTACTATCAACCAACTATGCTACCTTCAGTTTTAAAAAGGCTCTAAATATCAAATGTGATTTAAGAGAAATTTGACTTAGTAATTTAACACCTTGAAATTGGGCCTCTGTCTCTTTAAAAACTCCTATTTCTGAAACTCCACCTCCAGGAAGTCATAACATCACGTCTCTATTGATCCTTTAACAGCTTTTTAGGAGTGTTTCACTGACAAGTAGCTCGTATAATGAACTCAGCAGTTCCACCAGGTGTTTGCTAATTGCTGCTGGCTAGTCTGAAGGAGCTGAGTGGGGAAGTCTGCTCTGTGAGGCGGAAGCTGAGAAACTGCAGCTTCCACGAGGTGGAGCTAGGTCCACCCAGGCTTTTGGCACAGCTGAATGGCTGCCATTGGAGATGACAGGATTTCTTTCTGAAAGAATCAAAGCAATATTACACATGCGTTTTTGATGAGAGAATAACAAAAAAGTCGATTTTACATAATAATGCCCCTTTAATTGAAAATATATTTATATATATATGTTCCCTACTTCAAACATGAAAAGAAACATTCCACTCTTCATCACTCAAGACATCAGAAGGATTCCCTTCGCGTTACAGTTCCAGCTCAGTTTTTTTTTTTTTTTTTTTTTTTTTTTTTTTATCCGGAGCAATCCACTGGATGCGTTCCCCGAGTGCCACGGTGCATGTCAAAAAGACAGAGGCAAAAAGAAACAGAGGAGGGAATCTGGGAAGGAAAAGAAAAAAACAAAAAAAACTTAAGTCTTAACAGGAAATAATTCTTCTTGACTGAGAAGCATTTTGTGGCACGGGTTTTTCATCATCGCTGTTTCTCAAACTCCTCTTGTGTCATTAGTCTCCGGGTGAGGAAAAAAGGTTATTTTTCTCTTTGCTCCAAGTACAGGACGCGGCACATTATCTCCCTGCAGATTTTCACTTTCAAACACGCCGGCTGTCATTGGTGGAGGAGCAGCCTGAGGATAATAATGCCGGGGCGGGAAATGCAATAAAAGTAAAGCCATTTGCTGCTCACTTACTCATTCACTTAATGACAGCTTGTGGCAGACACCATAATAAAATTAGCTCCCAAACCTTTTTCATATGCAGCATTAGAAGCAACACAGCAAAAATAATTAATGCCCATTTTCGCACTGGTATTATGTTTTGGGATGATAATACAATTACACAATTGAACAAACATTATGTGTCAAACTTCTTGTGCGAGGTAATGACTTATTTCATTTCCGTGTGCTTTTCCTCACCTGCTTTCATTACCGTTTTATTCTAATCCTGTTGTAAAGACGGCTCTGAATATTCCAGTAGACATGCTAAAAAGTCTAATATTTTAATTTGTTGTGAAACATTTGTTGTGAAACTAAAGTGGAAAAATCAGCAAACATGACTTGTTTGACAATTTCATAAAAGAAAACTCGAGTCTCACAATCTAATTTCGCAATGATGGTAATGTAATAGCAAAGGGAAGTTTTCAAACAATTTCATGCTCACAACCACATAAAAACTGAATTAAACTTTTCACTTGAGCCATGTTACAAACTATTCAAGTGATTATAGAACAGCAGTCTAATGGCTAATCTTTCCATATGCAGCCTGTATGCAACATGCAGCCTATGGCAATAAACTCCATGTTTGCTAAGTTTAGTACTGAGATGAAAATTTTTCCATGAAGAAACATTAAAGGGCACATAAATTATAAAATGAGGAAAATGAGCTTTTCCTTCTCTGATCTATCTAGAAACTTAGTGCATTATTTTCAAGTGCAGTAATACAGAATACAGAGATTCAGGTGTCTTCCAAAACAACCTTGTCTTGTTAGTAGTAATAGTGGTAATAATCTTCATTTAGAAAGGAACATGTACAAACTCAAATATAAATATCACCATATGATGCACTGTACCAGATTATAGCATAAGCTAATTGGCATCTGCCGTTCCTAGACAGGTTACAAAAGTTGTTGTGTTTTGGAATTGTTGAACATACGGGTTACTTTACGAGGTACATACTGCTGGGAACCTGTCTAGGAAACATCACCTCTCACCCAATGGCTGCTGAGGATGGTTACCAGCCAATCAGTAAACATGCATGGATAGGCAGGTGTGGACAATGGATTGATCAGTGGCCACTTTCAAAACTGCCTTAGATTTTCATGACAGAGATTCAACAAGATGTCTGAAATATTCCTCTATTACTTTGGTCCACATTGACAGCATGACTCAAGTTTTGTTGCAGCATCTCCATGATGTTGTACAACTGACCATGTGAATGTGATGAGTGCTTTCATTGCTCAAAATTTGGAAGCTTACTCAACATCGAGTGAATACTTTTGTTCAATACTTCCACTGCCAAACTACAAGCACAGGCAGGTTGTACTTTTAAAACAGCTCAGAAACTCGATGTCATCATTCACAACTAATCTGTCTGTTTGTTTATTGACCAGGATGAAATTAATCCTAAGAAATCAAGTCCAATGGAGCAAATCTAATACGGAGCACTGAAGGGAGATGAGAATTGTGGGGAATTGCATAGGAAAGCAATGGCCAGCTTACCTAAATCCCCTTTCTTGCCCATTTTGATGCTCACTGATGACTGTCAATGAGTTCATTGTTAACACTATTGGTGTTGATAAGCAACCGAACAGGTGTGCCTAATAGAGTGGCAGGTAATAAATTGTGTTTCTCTTGTCTGCCAGTCTGTCAGACAAGAGACAGACTGGCAAACTTCACACTTTTAGAAGTTCATCTGAAATGCAGTTTATAACCAGACCACACCTTTGTCATAGCAACTTAGGGGGGTTTTCCAGCAGTTTTTGTCTGCACAAAATAATGGTTTTACTCTGCATAACACTGTGAAAGCAACAAAAAAAAAATTAAGATGAATTTCTCATAGTAACACAGTCCACTGTAAATGTATTATCATCTGTGATAATGAATGAATTTTTGCAGTGAACTGATTACTTTTCAGTGCTAAGCAGATAACAAAGACAGGACGTAAAAGAGAAATTTCATTATGTGTCTACAAGAATTAGCAATTATCCTTCACATCCATTGCACTGATCAAGGAAGATATATTTCAACTGATGCCAAATTTGAATTAAAGCCAAACACAAAGTTGATTAAAAATGGAAAGCGATAGCAACTAATACACGTATGTTATATTATATCACAACTTGGACTGTAAATGGTCACAGCACTCTGTGAAAAGAAAGCAAGTTTGTTAAGAGAGGAACCTTTGTTTTCTAATAATTATAAATCACCAGAAAAATTGATAAATACTTGCTTACTAAAATAACTGCTAGCAACTCTGTTTCAGAAAATGTACTTTTATATTATTCAGTGACGTGGCTACAACAGGCTACAGACTTTTGATTCATGTATTCTTTGAAATATCCTACATGGCCCACTGTAAGTTTATAAAATCATATTTCACAGGCAACAGTTGCCTGTATACAAATATCAGAAACAAGTGTAGATTTATAAAGGCTGTTGCTCATGTACAGTTGATTTTCAGTTTGCTCCATCGAAAAAAATGCCATACGGCTTCTCTTTATCAAACATATCATTCAGCTCCGCTACAACTGCAGGCAACGCTGAACGGATTCCAACATTTCTACCTCCATCCCGCCTACACTCTCACCCACTCGACTTATATCTCTGTATAAAACTGTATGGATATTTCAGCAAGGACAGCGTGTCAATGAAAATCTAAACTCTGCTCGGATAACTGCAAATAAGGTGCGATCTGCTTTTAACCCCTGCATTATGTTGCGCTGTGGCCCTGGTAAGTTTTATTAACTTGAGAGTCTCTGTGTTCTAGTTTTACTTTGTTCAACATACGTCATTATTGGAACAGCAATGTGACAGCCGTTGAGTTTATTGAAAGACTGTAGGTGGATATTTCCCTTTAATACTACTATTATTTAAAAGAAAATACAAATTTCCTGAATGTAAAAAAAAAATATTGATTACAAAGTCTGTAATCAAGGAAACAAACTAGGAAAGTTCAAAGATATTCACTGCACCTGGATGTTAACAATGGTGTGTGTTTATTTTTTTATTGTTATTGTAATTTTGTGAAGGTTTAGCATTCTGTTAAAAAACAACAACAACAACAACACATATGTTCAAACAAACAACAGGTTTGGAGTCTTGGTTTTCATTTGTCATTTGTTATTTTGCCTTCATTCATCATGTTCTTGTTGATTTCTATACCTCTTGTCCTGTTCAGTTCATTTCTCTGTATTCATTACTGTTATAAAAACGTGGTAAAAATACGTTCTCATCCAGTGCAGTTTTGTGATAAATGTGATAAATGTTTTTTTTATGATAAATGTTTGGCCAAATTTCAATATGGCCAAAAAACATCACCTCATCGTAGCACCAAAACATTTTACCATAAAAAACTTGAGCTTTCTCAAAACTGGCATGTTTTCCTTAAAGGACATGTCAAATTGCACAATTATAGGCGCAGTTTTAATGGAACATAACAAGGGAACCGGTTCATCTGGTTCCGTTGTCATACTTCAACTGTTTAGGCTCTTGGTTTTTCAGCTTCTTTGCTGGATTCTTCCACTCATAACTTGAGTTACATGACATGTCTCCCATGACCTGATATGCCCTCCTTATTTTATTAATTCATTTCTATCCTCAAACATTACTATTCATAGCAACAAGTTTTGCATTTGTAAAAATTATGATTTCTATGTTTGGTCCTTTTACATTGGTAAAATGTAAAAATCTGGATTTCTTGGTCACATGATATACTTTCACTTTCTGATTGATTTACACACACTCAGAACTTTAATAAGTTATTCTGAAAGACGCCAGTGGTTTATCACTTCTTTGTTTTATTTTATTCAAATGGTTCAAGTTTAATTTGATGAGTGCTGAAAGAAATGTTTTTCTTCTCTTTCATGATTTAATCTGTTGTTTGGTTTTCATCAAGACCAGTAGAACTCGTTTAAAAGTGCTGCACACACACAAAGTTTTGTTAGTATGTCAACAAAGTGAGCTCAGCGGGGGGGAAGACGGGGAAAAAATCCCTTTGACACACTTGGACTATTTGAGTTTGTGCTTTCGCCATGATTGCTTCCCATGGTTGACTGGGGCCCAGCTTAACCTCCCAATCAGCCCCACCAGCAACGCTGCCTGCGGGTAAAGAGGAGAATAGGTGGGTGAGAGAGGAGTGACATGGTGAGGAGGTAACATCTGTGGTGGTGAGAGCAGAGAGGTGTGAAGATAATAGCCCCAGTGCGGAGATATGCAAGGCAGGGCGCTTCATGAGGCTTGATCAGTCTGCTGTGAAGGAGCCCTGCACCACACACAAAACCAAAAGAATAATCTTAAACTTATTCAATTTCTACTTCCAGAGTTAGCATCGCTTATTTTTTTTTATTATTTTATTTTATTTTCTCATTGTTTTGCCCATAACTTCAACTGAGGATTTCCTTCTTGTCCATGATGATTACGTAACAGCGTTGTGATATCACGCATACTATATCACTACGAAATGCTGAAGCCATTGGACGCCCCACATACGGAGGATGTTGGTCCTTAATGCAGCTGTCAAGGTTAAAATTCCCCTCCTCTCTACTTCATTTTCCTGTCAGGCTGCTCTATATAAAGGCCACAGCATCTCAAAAGGTGGTGATAATGTTGACAGCAACTACAGATGTGTTCAAACCTGAGTGTGCACTTTCACTCAGACAAGTCGCAAAGACAGAGCTGTTCTTAAGATAGCTCCGCCAAGCAAATATCGCTAGGCACGCATTATGCACGCCTAAGAATGCACTCCAGGAACGTCCTTTCAAATATGTACACATCTATCCAAGTTGACAGACCAGACTGTAGCTGTGTTTCCATCACAAATGTGTTTTGTAAAGTTTTGTCATTATTTCAACAAAAAATATGTTATCTGTTAAGTAAGAAACACAATTAAAAATCACACGTGAATAAGTTTGTTCACATGATGAGTTAGTAAAAATCATGGCACCCATCACTTCCTGTCGTCTTCTTCGTCTTTTCTTCTAGTAGACACATTTGGCTTTTGATCTTGACTCGTGATGCGAAAGACATTTTTCTTTTGCAGTTTTGCCGAAATACTGCATCACTAATTTTGACAGCTTAAAAATTGCCTCATCCTAACGCAAAAACTTTTTAGTGAGTATTTTTTTTTATTTTTTATTTTTCAAAATTGCCATGTTTCCATAAAACCGATTTATTCTTGTAATTCAAATTTGTGCAATGGAAAAACAGCTTGTGCTTGCAATATGTTGATAACGTAGGAAAAAATACCCTCTGCTGAAACCTGTGGTTAATTCTGGCCATGGGAGGAGGCAGAAGTAAAAATAAAGACCTGCTTTCATTTACTAAATGAAAATTTCACTAGTTACTAGGTGGTGTATGTTTTTGACATATTTTTACCTTTCAATTAATAATTTTTACAACTATGATTTTTATCTCTTCCAATTAATCAGATGATAAATTTAATTTTTTTTCTCATGCAGCTGTGCCGTAAAATCATCTGCATCACTCTTTATTGTAAAAATGCCCCCAACACGATTCCACTCAGGTAGTTTTATGTTGTTTCTAAGGTTTTTACCAAAACCCCAATCTTGTCAGAACCTGGAGTGCACTGTGAAGAACATTTTTGTTTATGTCTTTGATCACTGCTGCACCTGCTGTGATGCAGCTGATGAGAGGACACCTCTAACCCTGTCCAAAAACAAATGCAAACTGCTGGTATCTGCATCCCTGTTCATTCCTGCTTTTTTTTTTTTTTTTTTTGCCTTTGCATCTCCTGAGCTCATTAAACTACTTCTTAGTGAAACTTCAGGCAGACCTTCAAAAAGAGTAGGAGTGCCTTAAAGAGCTTTAAATTACGGAGTAAAATTTCTTTCAAGTCGTTTTTGATATAGCCTATGACACATTTTTATAACAACTGAATGTTGTTATAAAATAGTTCCTACATTGTGCTATAAAATGGCAGAATACACCTACAAAATACAAAATAGTGCCCCTTATTAATCAGATCTATGAAATTAAATCTTGTATGTAAGAAAAGTGAATTGGTATAATAGATATATTCAACCTTACAACTGATGCATATTGATTGAATATGTGCATTACCCCAAACCTCTGAACAGTAAGTTTAGTACAGTAAGACTAATGTATGGAGTGCATTTTGTAAGATGATATTACAGTTTTAGTCAAAAACTGTTATTTTGCCTTCATAAATCAGACTGTCTTTTTGTTTTATGCTGCATAATTTGTTTGAAATGGAGATATGTTTTACTGAGTCAGCAGTTAGACCTTCTCGCCTGAAGGTAGAGGAGTTTCTGACTTTCTGTTGCGTAACGGTCCAGAGATTACCTGACAAAGATGTCTGATTTGTTCTGAAAAGGATGGATGTTTTGACTTTACATCTTCTCTACAGGAAGTAGCTTTGATTCGAGAGCCGAAGGTCTATTAAGCAAACTAGATGTCCACCTGCTTGTTCTTTATATCTGCATGCCTCTACCATTGACGGCATTGAAATGCAAAGACTGCACAGAGGTGGTTTGTAATCCAGCCGCTCTTCCAGATCCTAATGAGAAGTGGATTTTTGCTTTAATGCAGCCCAACACCCATTGTTTTCCTTTCCTGCATTTTTCCTCTGTATCTATTTACGCCGTCTTTTTGCTTCCCCCCTCCATTCTCTGCCTCTCTCTCTCACTGTCTTTGAAATAGCACTTTCCCTATTGCTTGTGTAAACAAAACCCTCACTGGTTCTCACTGTCCTTGACTTTACTTTTCGTTATCCATCTTCAAGGAGAGATGGAGGGGACGTGGTGGTGGGGGTCGGGGGAGTGGTGGCTGGAGGGGAATCATGTTTCATCATCTGACAGTATAAACTGAGATGAGGGCTGATATCTTCTTCTTCTTCTTTTCGCTGTCGCTCATCTGAATATCATCGTGGGTTTTATGACTAGCTGCAGTATTCGGGAGGAAATGTGCCCCCCCCCACCCCCCCCTTTTTTTTGTGTCGCATACGAACAGAGTTCAAGAGACCAAGTTATGACATGTGACAAAAAATTTGTCTGAGGCCCACTGCCGTGGATGGGGAGGGGTGGGGGGGAATGGGGAGAAATAAACCACTTATCTGTAAAACGTCTACAGCGAGGCACTTGGCTTTATGAGGAGAGAGAGGATTGGGAGCACTCACTCGTGAGCAGTGGTTGCATGCAGACAAGCAGCTGCGAGGGAGGGGAAAGCACTCACAAAGCTGTGCGGTTCGCCTCTGGAGGGTTTATGTTTACAATGGTGATGGGGACATGGGGGAGGGTGAAAACCCCCCCAGAAAACTTCAAATGGCCAAGTTGTGGCAAGAGGAGAGGCTCTTTTGGCACGATGGAACAACTGGACATGTTGTTAAAGATGCCAGAATCCTCGTGTTTCATGTTTTGGGGAATAGGAGTAAGAGGATTTGACCAACTTTCAGTTCTCCTGCATAGCCATTTGCATTTAATTACAGATGGACTTTTGTTGATATATCAAAGGGTAATGTTTTACTGAGAAACAATACAGGAACAAATTAAAGATTGTGTTGTGGACAAAAGAGAAAGGAAATACAATTTTCTTGAAAAACAAATATTCAGACCATGTGCCACATTTTGAATTGTTACAACCAGACACCTGAATGTGTTTTAGTTTGAGGATGCATTCACGCCAGCTCTGTTTGGTCTGCTATAATCAAACTCCACTTTGATTGGCTATAAAGTTTGGGGAGATGTGAATGTGCAATCGAACCCTGATGTGGACCAAAAAGGCGACCTCTGGTTTGACCAAAAACGTAAGTCTCTGTTCGGTTGAAGTAAACTGTAGTGCAGTTTGAATGCATATGTGAATACCAAACAGACCTGAGACTGCTCCAAAAGCAGGAAGTGAAGTATAGTGCAGGGCATTCTGGGTAAATACAATCAAAACAAACGAAGTCTAGTGCTAGCGGGATACATTATTCATGGTCTCTTACCAACGACAAAACAGAAATACTAGAAATACTATAACTGCTAACATCTGACGCCACTTCATTTTTGTTTATGTTTTGCAAAGGAGGAAGTTGTACTCTCATCTTCTTCAGAGATTTTTGTGTCGTTTCCTCAGTGGTTTTTGATGCAGCGCCACCACAACCCCTTGGGTGGTTGGAGTAAAAGCAAACCACACCGGCTGAAAATGCAACAAATGTTGCAGAATCGGTCCCCAATCGAACAGAGTCTACAAGACTATTAGGTGTGAAAACACCCATAAGGACCAGATGACGATGAAATACAGAATAATTGCAAATGGAAGGAAAAAAGTATTAAAGATGTTCCAAACATTTGGGTTCTTTATCCTTTACTCTGGCAATTTAAAATATGGCAAGTGAGTTGCTTTTAGAATGGAATCTGTGTGTAATTGAATCTCAGTTTAGGTTACTTAAAAGAATATTAGTGAATAGATAGCATAATCAAAATTAAGGGCCAGACCAGACAGGTCAGGGTTGAATCTGTGAAGACCTTTAAGGTAAACTAGGCTATGCTAGAAAACACAATCCAAGTATCTAAGCATTTGAGCATGGTTAAATCTATCACCTGACAGTAGAAAAAGTTTGGAATGGAGTGCTGCAGTTAGCGTCATTCAACTTAATGTAATTTAATCAAGATCCATTAAATATCACCATGTAGAATAAAAAGTGGCAGTTTCCTAATGTGTACATGGACTAGAAGGAACATTGAAGGTCAACACTGACAAGAGGCCATGTGATGATTATAAGTTATTTTTTGCAGATGGACTTTTTGATGAATGAAACTAAAAACAGACTGGCGAAAAAAAATAGCTGTAATGAAAAGTGAAACAGATGAAAAAGATCTCAGCTTAAATTGATAAGAACTAATTTCACTGGGGGAATTGCTGACTCTTGTGAGACACGGTTACATTACATTAAATGCTGCGCTTGTGTGTGTCTGGCTGGAAGTCCTGAAGGCCTTCAAGGTGATAAGCCGCTGCAAATTAATGAATTGGCGTTGCACAAGGATCAATGGTGAAGCTCTGAGTGTTTGAAAACTACTCTTAATGAAAAGGGATTACTCTCTGAAGATCAAGGTCTTCCCACTTCCTGCCTCATCCCTTATGCTCCGTTCCTCCCGCTCTTTTGTATTCTGTGCCGTATTAGGTCCTCAGTCCTCGGCTGTGTTTGAAGGAACCGTACATGAACATACGTTCTAAA
The DNA here is from genome assembly GCF_001443285.1 of Poecilia latipinna. Classification (NCBI taxonomy): domain Eukaryota; kingdom Metazoa; phylum Chordata; class Actinopteri; order Cyprinodontiformes; family Poeciliidae; genus Poecilia; species Poecilia latipinna. The sequence goes on along the minus strand of NW_015113237.1, from coordinate 69,865 downwards.
CCTAAATCTCCAGAGGTATTTCCAGTCAAATGTTTTCCTGTCCAACCTCTGGCTAGGTGTAGGGAGATACAATGAGTTATTGTTGCTTTCAAGGTAACTTTTTTTGACAAAAGTTCAGTGACTGTTAACAACTATAAACTAATCTCCAAAGACTTTGATTTAGCACATGTTCACTCCAGCCCTAGATGAACAAACTCCGGTTTGTTCGTCTAAAAATTTAAACCTGTTTTGGGAAGTATGAACGCGCAATCGAACCTTGAAGGAAGTCAGTGTTTCAGGTGTTTTACAGTTTTCTGGAAGTTTGTTTCAGATATAAAGTGCATAGAAGCTGAATTCTGCTTCTCCTCATTTGGTTCTGGGAATGCAGAGCAGAACCAGAAGACTTGAGGGGTCTGGAAGGTTGATA